>NC_133477.1:8371901-8462405 GCF_025370935.1 Choristoneura fumiferana
TTTGACTACAGACAACAGGACAGGTGAAACTAAATAAAAGCTTGTAAAAATTTGCAATAACTCAAGACAAAATATTTTCATTGCATTTGCTAACTATTAATAATAAATCAAAAAAAATGTTCTATAATATTAAAGTATATATCAATATCTACAAAAAACTTAGGAATATCTAATGTCCAACCATTGTATTATAATTATGTCCATATAACTACTTCTTAAAAGTTGATAGAAATGCCCCAATATCGACCATGTTATTAATAGATACCTCTGTATTAATCCTTAGCCAAATAAATCATTTCATATTCAAGAGTGTTTCAATACTATAGATTACTTTTTGAATTATTCAAATTGGAGATTCCATTCAAAGATGGTATGAATTTAAAGATATCTACCAACACAGACTCGGTAAGCCAACAATTAGCACCTCCATTTGCTTGGTGGAAGCTGATGACGCTAGAATGTGCTGTGCCACATAAAAAGATGTGAAGTAAAATAAACTCATTACCAAAGAGCCGAATTTTCATGGCATCTTTTGGTTCTGTCATAGTGACTTCTCACTTATCGTTTTCTGATATACATATCTATCGATACACAACACAGGTACCTACTAAAGAAGATTAAAAGTACACCTATAAACAATAGGCCAATAGGCAGCCTTAAGTTAAAGAGCAATCTCTTCCAATTAACTCTTGAGCAATTGAAAATGTGAAATAGACATATGCAATGAACAATGAATGGATAACAATTTCTAATTTAGGTTCAGTTTTTTTCCAATTTTATGTTGAAATTCTTCTGTTGTAATGTTAACAACTGTTCCATTAATGTCTCTATAAAGGAATAGATTTTTTTTTTCATATTTTCCAGTTTTAAACTACTTCTTTTACAGCCAAATATCAATTTGTATTTGTATGCAGAAAAATAATGCAACTGAACTACATAACATGATACAAGTAAGTTTAAAACAATCTAATTTAAACTAATATATCAACATCATTTAGGTAGAGTCAATAAGTGAGAAATCACTATGAGAGGTCAAAAAATGCCATGAAAAATTCCGCTCTCTGCTCATTACCATCAATAAAGTACCTACCTAAGCAAAGGCAATGATACAGCCGACCATGTATAATAATAAATTTACTAATATACCAACCAACATAGGTCAAAAATATCCAAGTTGAAGTGGCAATGGGCGGCTCACATCACTCAGAAGAACAGATAGCCGCTGGGGGAGAAAAGTTCTCGAGTGCCAATCATAAACCGCAAGACAAGTGTTGGCAGCCCTCCCACTAGGTTGACTGAGGACATTGTGAGAATTGCAGGCTAGAGTGAATAGGCTGTTACTACTGAACCAGTACACAGATACCTTGGGCGACATCTGTACCTAACATCAGGTGAGATAGCGGTCAATCACGGTCAGTTGTATGGAAAAAAAACTGTGGATTGTGGCGAGTTGTGATTTATATTCTGGCGTTCTAGAGGGAGGCCTTTGTTCAGCAGTGGAAGTCTTCTGGCTGATGATGATGATGATCACACCAATTAACCAAGTCCGAAAGTAACCTAAGCTTATGTTATGAGTAAACATTCATATTTTTCATACAAATATCTGCCCCGCCTGGGTATCGACCTCAAACTTCGTATAAATAATCGCCATATATAAAACATATTTAAGAGAAATCTCATATCAACTCATTACATCTAACAATACTCTTCGCACACGATTCATTACTTGTTATTATATATGGACAAAAATTACTTAATTCTCTTGCTAAAAAGTTTTCAAAACTTCCTCAGAAAACTACGCAGTTTGACATTTGGTTTGCTAGCTTGACGTTTGTTTGTTTGTATCATTTAGGTATGACGAATGCGTGAGAACACGAAAAGTACAAAATTTTCTTGAAATCAGCATAAAAACTTGCTTTAAACCATATCTTGAGCAAGCAGAATGTTGGAAATGTATAATTTGAATTATTTATTGGAATTTTAGGTCCTTTTTTCAGTTAATAATCCATTTACGGTGTTTTACCGGTTTTAAATGAAAATGTGAAACGCGCTTTATTAATCCGTTCGTTCTTTCCATTCACGAAGCCTCCCGAAGATCAACTCGAAAGTTGTCTATGGTTTCGACACAAACGACACGTAAACGAAATTACTTCGTGGTAGCACTCACAGACGAACTTCGTTCAACTTTCGTTGCGGGCGAAGTTTCCAACTTCGAGTTTCGTGGTAGCAGTCCAGATCCTCAAGCGGATCCGAATCCTTAATGACTCCTTTCAAATCTTATTGACTCCGGAGTTACTAACTCCGACTGGATCGAGCGGCTCGCCTCACTCGTGATCGCCGTCACGCTCACTCACACTGACTCGCTCCGTCCGCCTGCTTTCGCTCTCGCTCGGCTCGGATCGGATCGGCAGGGCTACTACGAAACTCGAAGTTCGTATCGTACCGTCCCTCTCGCTCTCGTATTAAATATATAAGTGTCAGAGGGACCGCACGACACGAACTTCGATTTCGGAGTTTCGTAGTAGCCCTGCGGATCGGATCTTGGACTTGGATCTTATTATCTATGTTTGGTTGGTCGGTTCGGTTCGGTTCGGTTCGTAGTAGCCCTGCGGATCGGATCTTGGACTTGGATCTTATTATCTATGTTTGGTTGGTCGGTTCGGTTCGGTACTCGGACTTGGACTTACGAACGAATCTTTCTCTCTCTCACGAATCTGTACTTCAGTTCAGTCAGCGGGTGGGGCACCGCAGTACCGTACCGACACCGACCGACCGAACCGAGCCGGGGCGGATCGGCCATAGATAAATTAATAATCGCTCGAAAGAACCGGAGTCAATAAAGGAGTCGGATTCAATAAGCGGATTCGGTACCGACACCGGAGCTGGATGTAGTGAGTCAGATCACTTCTCGGAGTTGAGATTACCCATGTCTAATACAAATAAGTTGGTAGGTGGTGATCATTTCCCATCAGATGACCCTCTTGCTCGTTTGCCTCCCTTTCATAATTCATTTCATCAACACATCAACATGCTTGGCAATTTTCACTTTCCTTCCATTAAAAATAAAACACGGCGCAACTGTCGCAAAGGGTCGCAAACCATAAAACAATAGTACATTACTGTAGAGGCCGGGAAGTAGGGGGATAGGGATAGACATAGACAGGATAGGGATGCGAGGCCGGCAACCCCATGTTCCGGCCGAGGCTTGTATAGTGCTTTTCTCAAACATTACATGAAATAAAAAAAAAAAAACAAGAAATGAAGCTGGCGGGACGCTAGTCTGGTCGCCCTGTTGTGTACGCGCGTGTCGCGCTGGCTGCTGGCGGTGCTGCTGTGCGTGCTGTGGTGTTGCTGTGCGTGTCGCGCGCGCGCGTTGAAACAAAAGACTGTCGCATTGCCGGCCAGCGGCCTGCAAGGTTGTATGAAATCTCTTTGCAGGCCGCTAGAGTGACCGCGGGCACGCAGCTGAGCCACAGCGCCTGCAGCGCGATACTTCTAGGCCTATTATTTTATAACACAACGTCAATATTTCATGTCATGTTTGAGAAAAAATGTTTGTAAGTTAAGTAAGTATTTATATAGCAACATTATCTGAAGATTTCAATCAAATTGCCGCCATTTCCATATTTGACTGGTAAACTCTCATTTGTAATGAATTAGTTTCTTAGAGCAACTGAGATTAGCTATCATGCTTTTTATTGGGGTTTTAACTTGAACCCATTGTTAAACTAAGCGAAGCAGATATTGATTACCACACAAAATTTCGCCCATAGACCGTAAGGTCGAGGTACTTTGGCACTGAAGGGTAACTTTTGGGATTAACTCGGTCCTAGTTTTATTATTGCTTTGAGAAAATGGCTCTTTGCCATGGTGGCCATGTGGTTGGTGTTGTTTGATCGATCACGTTTTTATGTTTTTTCATGTGGCAGGTACTTACCTCATGCGGAATGCGGTTTTTTATTTGAAAGCAGGTTATCTAGCGATGGTTCTTAGACATGTTTTATCAAAATCGGTTCAGCCGTTCTTGAGATATTGAACTATTTACTTAGCGTACTTCTTGTTGCGTCTGTTAGGGGTTGTCGTGTCGTGTTATTCACTTGGGCTTTCTTCGTTGTTGTATGATTACAAACAACCAAGTAAGAAAGGGTCATACAATAATCAAATCAGTCCAGCGACACTACGTCGTGAAAAATTTGCCAGAAAAAGAGCCTAGGTATTTTTATAGCACTGACAATATCTGTTATTTGCATTTCTTAAGTTTTTTTACCTTTGATATTTTTTTCATATTTTTTGAGCATACGATGGACGGCTGAAAAGTTCTAAGCCTAAGGTACTTTGAGGTTGCATATGTGTTAGCGGTACTGGCCACTAAAAAAGACCATTTAAAAAGTAAATAATTAAAATAAAAAAACCGGCCAAGAGCGTGTCGGACACGCCCAAGATAGGGTTCCGCAGCCATTACGAAAAAAAATCGAGTAATATTATGTGCGTAACACAATTAAAACAATACAGTCTTAAAATCTATTACCAGAAAAAGAGCGTATCTTCCGGTACTTAGGTCCTTTTGTAGAAAAGCGCAGTTTTCCGGCAATAACTCAAAAACGGTATATCCGATCATGTTGAAATAAATTTTCTTTGAAAGTATTTATTAAGCGTTACCTTATCATATTTTTGGACAAAAGGTTTACAAGATTATTTCCGGAAATCTTCACTTAATCAAAAACATTTTTGAGAAAACTTACTATCTTTTCAAAAGAGCTGTCAAACTATGTGCCACATGTTGATGCGAGTTAAAAAAAAATTCTTTCAATTTCTGTACGTGTATGGAGTGCCCCCCCCCTATAAATATTTATTTTCGTAGGTAATTTAACTACAAAACTAAATAGCGGCTTTGACAAGACATCTGTACTCCAAATTTCATTGATATATACATCTAGTAGTTTTCGAGTAAAATGCATGTGACATAAGGATGGACGGACAGACAGACAGACAGACAGACGGACTTGACGAAACTATGAAAATAAGGGTTCCGTTTTTGCCATTTTGGCTCCGGAACCCAAAAATGTCGTGTTTCTTTTAAGAAGAAGAATAAGAATAAGAATATTTATTTGCGAAAATGTAGTAGTAAATACAGTTGGAGAAGCGTTTTTGAGTGCGTACATTTTACTTTAACAAGCATGCAAATTTTACTTATAAACTATTGATTTGTACCATATTAAATAACATTAAAATACTATATTATGTCAAACTCAGAAGATGAAATTTAAAGTTATTCGCTTATTGGATCAAAATAATGATTAATGATATAATAACACTTAAGTATCTAGACAAAAATTACGTAATTTATATTTATACTCAGGCATGTCAAAGTTCCTTATTTCTATGGGTAGATTATTATACACCTTTACCATCATACATAAAGCAATTTTTGTAAAACAAGCTGTTTTCGACAGCGAAGGATAGCAAAGAAGAGTACCGCGGCGAGATTGATGTTTTGTTACGGATGCTTACTTCTAAAGAGGCCCATATTGGTTTTTACAAATAAACCCATTTCATAGATGTATAGGGAGGGTAATGTCATTATTTTTAGCCTATGAGCCTTATTTTATATATTATACTAGCTTTTGCACGCGGCTTCGCTCGCGTTAAATTTGGCGTAACATAGATTTACTTTCTACGACCCTTTTTCAGCTTTCTATTATTGCAAGAATTTAAAAATCTGCCTCGAAATTGAATTCACTTATTTTTAACCCCCGACGCAAAAAGAGGGGTGTTATAAGTTTGACCGCTATGTGTGTCTGTGTGTGTATCTGTCTGTCTGTCTGTGGCATTGTAGCTCTTAAACGGATGAACCGATTTGAATGCGGTTTTTTTATTTGAAAGCAGGTTTTCTAGCGATATTGAACTTTGAAGTGACAGTCGGGGGTTTTCTAACTTTTGGTTGGTTAGGTTGTTATCTTCTCAACAAACTGTTATCGACCTATTAGAAACTCATAAATAGCTTGCGAGTTCGTTTCAAAGAAATCGGAAACCAAACCAAGGCAACAAAATCAAATGTTAGTTAATGATTATATCATGGACAGGAATATTTGGAAATAACTCCGATCCGCATTAGCGATCCCTTCAAATAGCGAGCGAACCTACTGTGTGAAAAATAAAGTTGTGTTAAATACTTGTGATGTATACATATCATTTAATAATATTGTAAATCTGTTTAAAAAAAATATACCTCGTTGAGTTTCTTGCCGGATTCTTCTCAGTAGAGGTTTTTCCGAACCGGTGGTAGATTTTTTTTGACATTCATAAGTGCTTGTTATAGCCTAAATTGAATAAAGATATTTTGACTTTGACTTTGACTTTGTATCTCAAAAAATACAACTAAAAAGTAAAAAAAATATTATGCACTACCTAGCTGTTGCCCGCGACTTCATCTGCGAAAAATTCGTTTATCCCTATCCCGCGGGGACCATGCTGATTTCCCGCAAAATTAGCCTAAGTTAATATAGTATAAGTACCTAGTAATATTTTTTTTTTATCTATCTTTATCTAAGCGCCATCGGTGTCGGGGGACCGCTAAGGTTAATACTTTAAAAAATTCAACATATGTAGGTACTTTAGTTTCCTGTTAACCTTAGCGGTCCCCCGACATCGATGACGCTTAGATATAATTATGTATAGTACATAATTATTTTTTACTTTTGAGTTGTCTTTTTTGGCGGCGTTTTTTTTCGGGCGTTTTTTTATTTTTGCTGGCGTTTTTTTGTCGGTTTTTTTTTTTAATTTTTAATTTAAGATTTTTTATTTCATGTTTTTTAAACTGAATAGAAGAAGAAGATAGATATAGATTACTTTATTCGGTAATTAGTACTAACCTTAACTCAAAAATCTTCAAAAATATCCCCAATGAATGACTCAAATTAAATTATTTACGGCCTGCAAACTGCTACAACAGCAAGCATTTTGACGAGGAATCTCAATATTGCTGTAATATTGTGTACTCGAACGATGAACTGCGTAATAATATCATTGATATTATATCACCTGATTATTTGAGAACTATAAACTGTATTTTTTTACGGTTTTTAAATAAGCAAGTTGGTGAAAATCGAGTTCTATGGTGTCCCCCGGTAGGTACTGACAAAATTAACCGACTGGGTATATCATTGCATCTCAAAACTTTTTAGTAATATTAGAACTGCGTTAAGTTGCAGCTTTTTCATGTAATGTTTTTGATGGGATACATATCGATAGCTTTAGGTTCAATTGGCGTAAAGGACAAAATACCGAAAATGAGTTATATACAGTTTTGTGCAGAATTTTAAGCTCTATCTATCTGTATTGTTAAAATTTTGATATCTTGAAAAATTCGACCTTTACGCCCCATACGAGGGTCAAACTGAAATTTCTTAGAAAAGCAAACTAGCAAGTTATTACTTTTATTATATCTTTTCAAAATAGTGTCCATTCCAAAATATAGTTAATTAGTTACAGTTACGTTACTTACTTGCGTACAGTAAGTATACAATGCATTCATTTACCTTAGGGGATCATTCTTAATTTACTCAAAGGTTAAAAAGTCCTGCTTTGCCGGAAAACAATCTATCAATCCTATAATAAATATGTAATAGATCTTAGATTAGTAGTGTACCTAGGCAATGAAAGTTCTAGCAAAATACACCAACCGTGCCGTCGCCACATCGGTTAGCTTTAGTATTTTCCAAACTGCAAAAGCAGCAGAGCTCAATCTACCCGCGATTTCTGTGACGTAAGGTCCCCACTGTAGTTTAGAATCGAGCGTTATTCCTAAAAATACTGTTGATTTTACAAATTCAATAGTTTGACCATTTAACTTTATAATAGAAACTAAATTCGAGCTAGATGAATTTATCAACGAGAATTTAATACATTTAGTTTTCTTAGGATTTAGTAACAAATTATTGGCAACAAATTATTAATATCTTCTTCGCTTACTCGGGATTCAAAATCAACACTCGCAACCAAAAAACAACTTTGCTCTCTTGTTGCACAAATAACAATTTTATCTAATCGTCGTCGGTGTCGGGGGACCGCTAAGGTTAATACTTTTAAAAATAACATATGTACTTTAGTTTTCTGTTAACACAGTGAATGGATCGTAGCACACCTTTATGAATAGCCAGAAAATCTCCAAAAGAGCTCGTCTGGCTGTGCATAGAGGGGTGCTGGTACCAACACTCATGTATGGAAGTGACAGTTGGGTATGGTAGGAAAGGCATCAGAGTAGAATTAATGCGGTAGAAATAAGAGCGTTAAGAAGTATGTTAGGTGTGAAATTGAGTTGAGTGACAGAATTAGAAATAGTGCGATAAGGGAACGTTGTATAGTCACACGGATTGAGAAAGGGATGCTTGGATGGTTTGGGCATGTTGAGAGAATGAATGAAAACAGATTCACTAGGCAGATCTATGAGACGAGCTTGAATGGGAACGTTGGAAGAGGAAGGCTAAGACGAACGTACCACGATCAAATCGAGGACGTTCTGAAGAAAGGTCGGGTCAGGAGTACTCTAAACCGACGTGCATGCATGAAGAGATTGGTGAATGTAGAGGAAGCGAGAGTTGTATGCCAGGATCGTAGCAAGTGGAAGGATGTAGTCTCTGCCTACCTCGTTGGGAAAGTGGCGTGATTTTATGTATGTATGTATGTTATTACTATTTCACCTTGTGGATGGGAATTGACAAAGAAACTACGAATGCATTGGATTATATAATTATATTATAATTAATATATTTAAAATCACCATTATAATTCCATGGGTGCCAAATAACACGAATTATCTGTAAGTAATAAAACACCTTATCGCAAGAACACAAAACCAACAATTATAAAATAATATAATTTAAGGATTTCTTCCAGTTAATTAACTAAGTAAATACGAAGTAGGTAGTTAGGTACCTATGTACTAAATAACAATTGCAAATATCATGCTTAGTTAAAATTCGCAAGATACACAAATTAATAAAAATATAACAATTTCCTCGACTCCAGTAGCATAAGATCTAATGTAGGTCTTCTCAACTTTTCCTAAGGAGAGCAGAAATAAAATTGATAAATAGTTCTGGTTATAACTGCTGAATTATTATAGTTAACGTATGCAGAATTAAATCTGCACAAGTTGTTGAGCATATTTTAAAGATAAAACGTTCGAAATTTGAAATTTTGTGAATGTCATTTGTTTCCAAGTACATTTTTTAGTAATTTGAAAAATTTTCATAGTTGGGCAGTTTTCGCTGAATTTATTGGGGAAAATCGAGAAGAAAGACGTCGAGAAAAAGTGTGTAATTTTTACACCATTCATTCAGACTGCCCTAAGTCGAAAGTAAGACGTACAGTCAAGGGCAAAGATATCGACACAGCCAAAGTTACAAAATTATGTATACACGACTTTATACACTTAACATTAAGGCCGTATATACATATTTTTGCAACTTTCTTCTTGCAATCTTTGCCCTTGACTGTACTATTTATAACATTTTGTCATCTTATTCCTTACAAAACAACACTAGAAAATCTAGAAACAACATCTAGAAAATGTGTCTCGGGGAAGATAAGCAGTTTAAGCAGTTCTTCGAAGAGGAGTCAATTAAAGAAAATGATGGATGGCTGGTCGTGTGGCAAAATCATACACAGAACTTGGAAAAAAATTGACTGTGACGGGAAAACAGTGAAAAAGCATATTAATAAAATGGGCTTTGTTAAACGAACAAGAAAAGTCAAACCGACCGTCTCTGAAACGCAAAAACTCAAACGAAAAAAACAAGTCTAGTGGGCTAGAACCATAGCTGGGCTAGAACTCGTTAATCCGTTAATCGTTAATTAAGGAAGTTAACATTTCGACTAACGAATTAACTTTTAAGTTAACTTATGAAAATGTTAACGGACTCGTTAACTTCCGTTAAATGTCCCTAAGTCCGTTAATCGTTAATTTGGTGCCAACAATTTACCAAAAGATACCGCACGCACTCGCCGCGCCCTTTGAGTATTCTACTAAAAGGAGATGGAAACACTGACGGGTTGCTAAGGGGCGATGCACTCCCACATTATGCAATTTTACAAAATAATGAAAAAGCACAATGTTCGTACACACGCATGAAAACTGAATTCCTAAACACAGCAGTAATTTTCATTCACACATTAAAAGACGTCTTGTCTGGACATGACATTTGTACGTCACACATAGACAATAACGTAAAATCAGTTAGGGCTTTGGCCATATCGATAATAATGTCGAGCATTTAATCGTTCGTACATTCATTAATTCATTAAATCCTAGTATTTTTAATAGAAAATACGGTTTGTAAATAAATGTGATTGCTATATTAAGGTTTTCAATGTGTTTAGAGCAGGGGTGGCCCAACGGTCGATCGCAGTCAACCGGTCGATCGCGACTATTAGTCCAGTCAATCGTGGCAACGCAAAAATTATAAATACTGAACACTGAACTATGCTGTTTCATTAAAGATTTGAAGAAGTATGTAATTAGTAGATCGCACAGGGGTTCGTCAGTAAACAGTAGATCTTGGGTCTAATCAAGTTGGGCCCTCCTGGTTTAGAGTATCTCTAATGAAAAGTCTAATACACTCTCGTTAGTAATCCCCTTCTTACGCCCTTAATGTACATTGTACTATTGACGCATTATGACTTATCTAGTAATCATACGTAACGTACCTATGCTGTATCAACATTTGCGAAGCAAAAGGTCTATAGTGACATAATGTCAGTCATGGAGGAATACAAATTGGGAAGCATAAATCTTTAAGTAGGTACAAATACGCTGGCCGAAAAGCTTTGAGATGAGAAGTCTTACCATAAAGGTGAAAGTTAAAATTAGTCCTGATGCGTCTCTGTACTTTGGAAAAGACGTCAGATTCGACCTTATGCATTTCAATATCTCTTCAACGGAAAGAGATAGAAATATAAGGGTCTGTGTGGTAGACAAAGAAGTATTTTAAATAAAGTACCTAGTGTAAATAAGTCAATTTCGACGGATATTCACATCAGACCTTATGCAACTCGAGTCGAGTATACTCTCAAGAAAATGTTACCTACTCAAAGCTAGTTGTTCCTTCCATTAAAAAATATAATTTTGAAAGTGTTTAACTTTATAATCATAGAAACACAAAATTATGGATTAATCACAAGGAAAATCTTCGAATCCTTCAGTCTTGCCGTGTTCTTTTTTTATTATGTCTGCTGCCTTCTCAGCTATCATGATTGATACCATTCCAGTTGTCCCTCTTGGCATAAACGGCATTATACTGTCATCTGCAACACTCAGCTTCTTTATTCCTTTAACTTTTAAATTATTGTCAACAACCAAACCCATAGCACAAGTGCTGGCGGGATGGAAGATGGTAGTGGCCATACTTTTAACATAACATGCCCAGTAATCTTCACTATGATATTCTAAATCATCACATTCTGGAAGCGGTGGTCTGATAAATCTACCTTCAACATCAGAGTATTCCGGGGTATTTTCTAAACTTTTGATCTTCTTAACAGCATCTATCATTCTTTCTAAATCTTTTTCGGCAGCGAAGAAGTTGTTAAAGATCTTTGGAGGATCAAATGGATTAGCACTGCGAAGAGTCACCCTACCTCTAGACTCAGGCTTAGTTAGCGCAACTAAAGAAAAAATCTTTTCTTTTTCAGGGTCTGTCAGGTAGTAGGCTGTCGAAACTTCTAAATTATAGTTAAAATTGACTGTCATTATGTAAAAAATAAGTGGCGATAGAGTTCCAAATAATACTGTAATATGTTGTAAATCTAGAGTTCCTGTTGATGAAGAGAAAAAGCCAGAAACTATAGGAGCCGGAAAGGATGACAATTCAGTGAGAGATACAACTGTATCCAATGCAGATATTACATTGCTCTGCCCAGATAAAACAACAGGTACAAACACATGGTCTTGCAAATTTTCGCCAACTGGTAAATCTTGAACTACAGGGATGTCTAGGCGTTCTAAGTCCTTTTTTGGGCCTATTCCAGACAACAATAATAATTTTGCTGAATTAAACACGCCAGCACAGAGTATTACTTCAACATCTGCATATACATTTATTCGACCAAACTTTGTAGCTATTCTCACCCCAATAGCCTCTTTATTGTCATTTATTAGGATCTTAATGACTTGTGCTTCTTTGAGGATGTGGAAATTATCATTGTTTTTTATCGGAAGCAAATATTCTTCAGCAGTACTAGCTCTCCTGCTTTGTTTTTTATCACCCTTAATGTTTAAATACAATTCACCCGTACCATTAGGCATTGGTACGAATGGATCTTCAAGTATATTCATGCCTAATTCTGAGTAACCTTTAAGCATTCTTCTATTTTTTTCTACAAATAATTCATTATTACTTTGAGGTTTAACACTAAATGGGCCTTTATCGCAGTGATATTCTGATGTTGGTCCGTTGACAAGTTTTTTATCAAGCATATTTTCTGCTTTCTTGAAGTACTTGAGCACAGATTCCCAATTCCAGTTGGTATGGCCAGCTGCAGCCCATTCATCGAAGTCTAGCTTGGAACCTCTAAAAAAAAAAATTACTTTATTTTTTATTTATATATGTATAAGAGGGGTAAAACGAGCATTCGGGTCACCTGATGGGAAGCAATCACCGCCGCCCATGGGCATCTGCCAACACGAGGGGTGTCACAGGTGCGTTGCCGTGCCTTTGGGAGATCGATAGGCTCGTTTTTTAAAGATATCTAAGCTGTACTGCTCCGGAAACAATGTCCCAGGAAACTGGTTTCATCAAGCATTCAAAGATCAAGGTGGTGAGGATGAAATGATTGACGGGTGCGCGAAGTACGGCAGTGAAAAATAGCTGCAGGCAACAATCCGAATAATTCAACTGAGCATTCCCCATTACATTAAAGAGTTACAATACAATACAATACAATACATGATATATGCGGTACAAAATGCAGAGATATGCTACCTACATCCCTCTGCATTGCCAGAGGATTAAGCCGGTCAGAGAGTGCCCGGTTGCCAACAAATCTAGCAGCTCTGCGTTGAATGCGGTCAAATGGATGAAGCTGATACTGGGTTTATCTCTAGTCTAGGCGTTTCATATAGGTACCTATACGAACAGAGCCCTCCACCCACAATATCTTTAAACATCTCTTAAACATGCTAAAAGTAACGTTTTCTAAACACCAACATACATTAACAATGTTCAGCAGTTATCTAAGTTTTTGTGGTAGGGTGGGTTATATTTGGACCGATAGGTATATCTAATACTAGCTTTTCGCCTGCGACTTTGTCCGCGTTAAAATAATTAAACTATCGTAAAAAATAGTTAAAATGTCAATAACCATTATATGTAAATTATAAATATCAACATATTTGAATGTCAAAAATTAAAATATCGTACTCTTAATAACATTTATTTTACATAATCTAGTATAATCTCGTTGTTGTGGTCACAGTTTTAACCTAACCGAACCAAATATTTTTGGTAATTCATCATTTAATCGAATGTGTATAATGTTCCATAGGTTAGGTTAGGTTAGTATTGCGTCAAGGCACGAAGCGCCTCAACTGGGCGGAATAGGAGCTCTGCGCGGAGCTCTCCGTCGACCCTGTCACGTGATAGTTCACACATAGGATTTTCGACGCTCTGTACTTCGATACTTTGTACTTCGATATTTATATATTTCGATATATTGGATATAGGTTACCATTCGACAATATAAACTTTCGTTATTTTAATTTTCAATATTTTGAACATCGACATTTTGACCGTAGGTATTTTAATTTTCGATATTCAAATATGTGACCTTCCTAAAAGATCAAAGTTCCACACAAACGTTAAATGCCTTCTTGACCCTTTTAAGGGTAGAATTTTTAAAATCGCTGAATTACGTGTTATTTTATTTGTAATTAAAACCCTTTACAAAAAGTTAGAAACACAAGCTGAGATATGGGGTGCATAGGGAAATTCGTGTCGGTACCCTTGAGCATCAGTGGTGTAGCGGTATAGCACGCGGTACGGAATACCGAGGACCTGGGTTCGATTCCCAGTGATGGTCTTATTTTTCTGTTTTTTCTGTGCATCTATATTTCAGTTTGTATTTTCAATTTCGGTTTTACGGGATGACCGTAAAAGTAAAAATTTGGAATTGAAATAAAAAATACAAAAAGATTCCAAAAAACCAATCTTAAAAGTTTCAACGTTGTAACTTCAAAAATTACGGATTTACATACAAACTTTGAAACACTATTAAGAACCCTTTAGACGTCGAATGTCGAAAAATCCCATCTTAGTGGATCTTTACAACCTTCAAGAAATATGTCTGCCAAATTTCAAGTTTTTGGCTCCAAATAGTTCATCATCATCATCATCCCAGCCTATTTACGTCCCACTGCTGGGCACAGGCCTCCTCCCAGAATGAGAGGGCTAGGGCCGTAGTTCCCACGCGGGCCCAGTGCGGATTGGGAACTTCACACACACCATTGAATTGCTTCGCAGGTTTGTGCAGGTTTCCTCATGATGTTTTCCTTCACCGTAAAGCTCGTGGTAAATTTCAAATGTAATTCCGCACATGAATTTCGAAAACTCAGAAGTGCGAGCCGGTGTTTGAACCCACGATCCTCTGCTTCAGAGGCGATAGGTCAAACCACTAGGCCACCACGGCATCAAATGCACAGACAAACAGACAGACAATAATTCTAAAAATCGATGTTTTGGGTTTTGTTGCGCTAATAAAGGCCCCTAGTAACAGTTTTTCTCAAATATTTCTAATGTACAGACACCGACCTTCTACAGATTTATTATATGAATAGAATAGATATAAGTAGATAGAATAGATAGATAGATTTAAACCCTTTAGAAAAAGTTTCAACGTTCTAGCTTCAAAAATGACGGACTTGCATACAAACTTTGGACCCCTGTTAAACCCCTTTAAAGGTCGAATTTAAACAAATCTCTTCTTAGTGGATCTCTGTGACCCTCAAGAAATATGTCTGTTACGGCTGGGCGATGATGAATCAGTCAGGACAAACTATTTGATATAAGTAATAATAATAATAGAATAGATAGATATATCAAGTCTCTTTTTTTTAAATAGTCATTAAATATTGTTATAAAATACTTTTTATTCCTTATTCCGTGAGAATTTAGAAAAGTCTCTTCTTAGTGCACCTCTTTGGCTCGGGTAAGTAATAGAACCAATATAAACAAAACATATTATAATATTCATTACGTATAACTTCACTTTCTATTTTTTTAAATAATAAAATTACCTACGTTTGCTATAATGCTCATAACGTATAATGATAAAATATATAATTTCATGATGTATAATCAGCTATGGACATAAGTACATTGAGTAGGTATAACAATCAAATAATAAAATATTCGCAACCTCTAACAACCAAAACATGTAACATTAATTTAATCTTACAACGGAAAACATAACTCAAAAATATAAATTAAAAAAATATATATTACTCTTTTACGGTTTCCTTGCTGCAGCCTCGTAAGTTACAAATCTTAAGCAACCGTTTAAATTTAAACAAACATTGATTTACCTTTGTACCAATAAATGATTGATAGTAGAGCTTCCACCGAGTACTTTGCCCCTCGTGTGTGCCGGTCTTTTCCCATGTTGTGCTTGCGACGTACGTTCATCCACTTCGGAACGGAAATCCCAGTCGTAAGGGCTATGGGTTGCTAGTACCCAGAGTCCAGGTATCTGCGTAAAATAATTGTCACTGGTCGATTTTTTCAAATCCCATCTAAAAGTATAATTGCGAAAGTTTGGATGCTTCAACATTTGCTACTCCATCCCATCTCGCAGTAAGCAATAGGTACAGAAAACACAGGTATAACACGTTTATCCTGCTTTATATTATAAATGTAAAAGATTGTGAAGATGTTTGGATTTTTGAATGTTTGTTACTCAATCACGCAATAACGGCTGAACGGATCTCCATGACACTTGGCGTATGATACTTGGCGTATTGAGACATAGGATACTTGCAATCCCGGCAATGTGTTACTGTGTGATAATATTTTAAATTTAAACAAGAATAGAGGGCACTGTCCTGTCTAAGAACGGTGACATACCTACCTCGGCCGGCTCTCAGGATGACGTGTTAACTTCGTCTGCAATCAATGGCTTTGTGCGAGCGAACGTTGTCCTTACAAATAGTTACCGTAACCTTTTTTCAAGCCAAACTCTAACAGCCTTATTCATAAAAAATCCTTAATTGAGGTTTGATCGGTCTGTTACTTAGCAGACTGATTAAGCTTGTTAGACGGTTGTCAAGAAGTATGATTCATAAACGCTTGCTAGCAGTCTGCTAGTTGTTGAGCTGCTGATAGACGGATTAGACGCGTTATGTTGGCCACCTTGACAAATCAAAGACAAAAAATGGCCTAATCGATAATTAAAAAAAAAATTGACAGCAGTGACAGCAAATAAGCAGGAAAAAAAATAAAAAGCGAGATGTTTGTTTTCCCGCCATTTCCGATCCGCATGTTTATGTTGTGCAAAAAGCCATAATTATGTTAATCATCCCAATTTTTTTTTCATATTTATTGTTAATTTATTGTTGCTAATTTAGAGGATTTTTAAATACAAATTCCTGAAAATAAATTTTCCTGTTTTTTTTTAATCTTTGCGTAGCCCTGTCTTCACTATAAATATCTTCGGTATGGTTTTTTGCTCTTGTCAAAGTCAGCTGTTCAAACTTGTGGCGGCCATTTTGTGACTTAGTAGGGAGATAAAGGAGGGTCTACGGTCCTCTAACTTTAGCAGAGCCTTGATCGACTGATTAGCGCTAACAGACGTTTATGAATCATGTTTTTTAGCATCGGGCCTTCAAGGAGCCTTCAAGGAGGCTCTAACTTTTTATGAATAAGGCTGTAAGGCTGTAAGACATTTATTTATTGCGTTGCCATGGTAACAAGAATCGTGTAAGTAAACGGTTGTCGTTGTTTTTTTTTTTATAGATATATTTCAAAAATTGCACGGGATAATTATGAAACAGTTCAGTTATCTTAAATGGCATTGTGCTATTTCTATGTGGTGGGTTAAAGCTAGTTATGACATAATATATTCTAGGACCCACTTCGTTTATCGTCATACCCTGGGAACTAACAATGCAATTTTCTGGGATAAAAACTATCCTATTTCCTTTTACGGGACTCAAACTAATCTGTATACCCAATTTCATCTAAATTGGCTCAGCAGTTTAGACGTGAAGAGGTAACAAACAAACAAACATCAAATAAACATACTAACTAACTACTACTATTAACTTATGATACTACGCGAGGGACAGCGCGGTAAGCGAATTCTTTGTTCATTGCATGGTAGTCTCATCGCACAGCGGTCGATTGATACGGTACCTAATTAAATCAGTTTGAAATTAGCTTTGTCACGACACTGCTCGAAAATGTGGCCATAGATAACCTAAACCCAGTACACAAAAATGCTTATAGGTATTTGTACATTTAACAGCTGACTCATTTATGGCTCGTAAAACACGACAACAATGAAACACGTTACGCTAACAGTTCGTAGCCAAATATAAATTTCATAGTACGATTCGACTTTTTCAAATATATTTCATAATAATTTTCTCGGCCTGCTGCAACGACAAATGGACCAATCAAAACTAATCGTCTGCTACATGTGAAATTAAATTAACCAATGAGAATGCGTCCTTTTTGACTGTTATGAGTTATGAGGTGTTTTTTTTCTTAAACGTATAATATGCACAAAATGCTTTAATTTTTTAAGTATGAAAAAACGCCACAGCATTAACTTTTCAAGCCTGCTGCGCACGGCTCTGTATTGGCTGAACAGCCAGGCTGCTCTGCTCAGTGCGCGAGCATACATCCTTGTCATGCTCGACTTGCGGCCGCAGCCAGGCTGTTGTTTTTATTTTTTTAGGGTTCCGTACCCAAAGGGTGCTAACGGGACCCTATTACTGAGACTCCGTTGTCTGTCTGTCTGTCTGTCTGTCCGTCTGTCACAGGGCTCTATCTCTGAAGCCGTAAAAGTTAGACATTTGAAAATTTCACAGATTATGTATTACTGTGGCCGCTATAACAACAAATACTAAAAATAAAATAAAATTACAAATTAAAGGGGGTCGTCATACAAGAAACGTGTTTTTTTCAGCGGTTTTTGGTTGCTAGGCGTTATTAGCCGTTGCTAACGCGACCGAGTCGCCTAGCAACGGGTAGCTATGTCGTTTGAATATTTACCTTTTAGTTTGCAATTTTGAACTTGAATTGAACTGATTCACCAACTAAGAAGTTTTGCGTAGTTAAGATAACACGTTGCACCTATATTTAAACCTAATGTAATGTACAGGTTAATTAAGACTAAAATAAAAAAAATGTTTACAAAATATACATACATACATACATACTTACATACATACGCTTGAAAAACATAACCCTCCTTCGGGCAGTTCGGAAAAAGTTAACGTTTCAGGAAAATGGGTAAAAATACGAAAAAAAAAATTTTTTCTTTTCCCATAATACCTAAGTAAGCTGATCAGCTGATTGGGCTTTTTAAATGGGAAGACGAAAAACATTTTTAATTTTAAGACACATTCACCCCTTAATTAAATAGTGTCGGGTAACAATTTATACACCTTCAGTGTATATATCACAAAGATAAACATTAAATAATATAGAACTAGGTTATGTATATATAATAATTACGTTAGATACTTAAATAAAATAAGTTACTTATTAAAAATTATCATCATTTAATGATGATAACAATAAAATTCAATTTATTAAAATCTCAACCACGGGGAATTTGATTCTTGTGTACGCGGCAACACAGAACGTCGTTTAGGGTTCATGTTATTTTATTTTGTAATTTCGAAATTATACGATATTTACTGATGGTAAGTGATCCCAGTGTCCTTCTTATTTCTTGTAGTATTATTTTTACACAGTTTCACTGCGCAAACTGGCATTTTACTTCGGTTTATGACCAAAATTTAACAAAACATTCGGTACATGCACCTACGCACAGTTTGCAACGCGACTGACTCGACTCGGGCTCGGGTACGCCGAATTCGGCGTACTATTTGTTGCCGCATTTAGCAAGTACGCCGGCGGTATCTAGTCGAGCGAGCGCGCGAGACCAATCATTCATCTAAGGTTATTATGGATATTTTTGACGTCTTGAGAATATACCTATAATATATAATAACCTGTGTCCTTGATTGTACCTAAATATAGAACCTTTAGGCTGGAAACAGTGCTCGAACGACGGTCAGCGCTGACCGTCCGTCAGCGTAGCTATATCTATGCGAGTCTATGAATGCGCACACAGCTACGCTGACGGTACGCGCGTGATTTGGTGCGCGCGTACGGTCGGTCGAGCCGTCGGTCCGGCTCGTCGGTCGCGCGGCGTCGGTCGACCGTCGAGCTATGAGATTGTATGGATGCGTTCAGTGCTTCGCTGACGGAGCGATCGACCTGTGCCCTTAGTGTAAGTTTTCGGTAACAAAATACGTCTCGATCGCGTTTGCGTTAAAATCTCAATTTGTATGAAAACACGAACATCGCAAACGTTCCGCTAGAGGCGCTGTTCGTGTTTGCATAAAAATTGAGATTTTAACGCGAACGCGATCGAGACTTATTTTGTAACCGAAACTTACACTAAGGGCACTGTGAACTGTACACACGCGTCGCAGTTCGCCGTCAGCGTAGCACTGAATGAATTTTCGCAACCGACGGTCAGCGCTGATGGTCAGGATGTACGATCAGGACGTACCGTCGGTCGAGCAAGTGTGCGAGTATACCTTGAATATTATGACCAGTTTTTCTGTGAGCGCCTTTTGTCCACGGCGGTGACTGTAAGTGGCTTGCCTTTATATTTGGTCCATCTCTTGTTCAGTATCTTATCCTATCTTAGTTAAAACTAACCACACCAAAGGCAGGAGGGTCGGAGCCAGCTTCGATCACCAGTACGCGCCATTCAGACACCTCCGCCATCCGGCGAGCCATCACGGATCCCGCCGTACCAGCGCCCACGACGATAATGTCGAAGTGATCACCATCTGAAAACATAAGATACGTTTTAAATTTTGAGTTGCAAATGCAATTACTTAAGAGCGTTTATACCTGCTGGGCTGGCATTGTTGCATTTTTGTTAGTTTTTCTCGATTATTCCATAAAAATTTAATGATAAAATGTGGGCTGATAAAACTAAACAAAACTAAACTGTTATTATGTTATATAATATATGTTATGTTATATAAGTTTAATGTGTCTACTCCACTAATTATTATTATTATATTTTTATTTATATTAGTCGCCTAGCAACGGCTAGCTATGTCGTTTGAATATTTACCTCTAAGTTTGCGATTTTAATGATGTTTTATAAAAGCTTCGAGTACTGTGTGTCTGATTGTGTGGTTTATTCATTTTTGTGCAACATTAATGAAGCAATTAAAAATGAAAATGAAATGAAATTATTTATTTCGCAGGAACATACACAGGTGTTACAAATATTACACATGTCAGAAGAAATATTACATAGGTACATGTCATGTTTGTTCTGCCCCAATGTGGCATGCAAAATCTTAACCTAATCGCAAATTAATAATCCTACTAATATTATAAATGTGAAAGTTTGTGAGTGAGTGAGTGAGTATGTTTGTTACTTCTTCACGCTGAAACGGCTGGACGGATTTAGATGAAATTTGGCAAAAAGTTAGTTTATAACCTGGATTAAAACATAGAATACTTTTTATCCCGGTATTCCTACGGGATAGGGATAAAATCTTGAAATAACAACCTCTGGGCTTAGAGTCATGAAATTTGGTATGTAGGTAGTTGGACGTTTGGAATAACAGATAGGTGACTTTTTGACCCGATATTCCCACGAGATATCTAGGGATAAAATCTTGAAATAACAACCGCAAGGCTTAGAGCCATGAAATTTAGTATGTAGGTAGCTGGACCTCTGGATTAACACATGGGCCACTTTTTATCCCGATATTCCCCCGGGATAGGGATAAAATCTTGAAATAATAACCGCTGGGCTTAGAGTCATGAAATTTGGTATGTAGGTAGCTAGACGTCTGGAATAACACATAAGCGACTTTTTGACCCGATATTCCCACGGGATACCTAGGGGTAAAATCTCGAAATAACAACCACTGGGCTTAGAGCCATGACATTTGGTATGTAGGTAGCTGGACCTCTGGAATAACACATAATCTATTTTTTACCCCGATATTCCCACGGGATAGGGACAAAATCTTGAAATATTAACCGCTGAGCTTAGAGTCATGAAATTTGGTATGTAGGAAGCTGGATGTCTAGAAAAACACATAGACGACTTTTTGACCCGATATTACCACGGGATACCTAGGAATAAAATGTCGAAATAACAACCGCTAGGCTTAGAGGCATGAAATTTGGATGTAGGTAGCCGTATGTCTGGAATAACACATAAGTACGCTAATTTTTATCCCGATATTCCTACGGGATAGGGATAAAATTGAAATAATAACCGCTGGGCTTAGAGTCATGAAATTTGGTATGTAGGTAGCTAGACGTCTGGAATAACACATAAGCGACTTTTTGACCCGATATTCCCACGGGATACCTAGGGGTAAAATCTCGAAATAACAACCACTGGGCTTAGAGCCATGACATTTGGTATGTAGGTAGCTGGACCTCTGGAATAACACATAATCTATTTTTTACCCCGATATTCCCACGGGATAGGGACAAAATCTTGAAATATTAACCGCTGAGCTTAGAGTCATGAAATTTGGTATGTAGGAAGCTGGATGTCTAGAAAAACACATAGACGACTTTTTGACCCGATATTACCACGGGATACCTAGGAATAAAATGTCGAAATAACAACCGCTAGGCTTAGAGGCATGAAATTTGGATGTAGGTAGCCGTATGTCTGGAATAACACATAAGTACGCTAATTTTTATCCCGATATTCCTACGGGATAGGGATAAAATTAAAATAATAACCGCTGGGCTTAGAGTCATGAAATTTGGTATGTAGGTAGCTAGACGTCTGGAATAACACATAAGCGACTTTTTGACCCGATATTCCCACGGGATACCTAGGGGTAAAATCTCGAAATAACAACCACTGGGCTTAGAGCCATGACATTTGGTATGTAGGTAGCTGGACCTCTGGAATAACACATAATCTATTTTTTACCCCGATATTCCCACGGGATAGGGACAAAATCTTGAAATATTAACCGCTGAGCTTAGAGTCATGAAATTTGGTATGTAGGAAGCTGGATGTCTAGAATAACACATAGACGACTTTTTGACCCGATATTACCACGGGATACCTAGGAATAAAATGTCGAAATAACAACCGCTAGGCTTAGAGGCATGAAATTTGGATGTAGGTAGCCGTATGTCTGGAATAACACATAAGTACGCTACTTTTTATCCCGATATTCACACGGTATAGTTTTGTAACTAAGGGACCCCATACATCCCTGTATTATTATTATTATTATTTTGTATTTTTTTCTTTAATTGTATACTGTAGTTTTTAAGTATTTTATTTGAAATTATTTTATTTTGAAAAAATGACTTTCTGCCAAGTTTCTTGCGGCGCATTCTTCTTGGCAATGATGGTCTTTCCGAAAGCGCTGGTAGTATAAAAAATGACGTGTAAAAGTGCCCATTGCGGCCTATTTACTGAATAAAGGATTTGAATTTGAATTTTGCATTTTAATTTGGATAGGGAAAATTTTTGAAACTTTAGCACTGGGTTTAGTCTTGAATTTTGTACAGTTATTCACAACACAACCTCAATGAAGACCACGATATAAATATTGGAAATATAAATGCTGGCTCGTGCTGAGTCACCGACTTCGAGCTAGTACGTACCTACTTACCTAGAAAAATATTTTTCAAGGGTTTTGTAGTCGGTTCCATTTTGTGTTATTTTTTTATTTTTATATATATAGATTACTTCGCTACCACGACTACCACTAGACATGGGTAATCTCAACTCCGCGAAGTGATCTGACTCACTAGATCCAGCTCCGGTGTCGGTACCGAATCCGCTTATTGAATCCGACTCCTTTATTGACTCCAGTTCTTTCGAGCGATTATTAATTTATCTATGGCCGATCCGCCCCGGCTCGGTTCGGTCGGTCGGTGTCGGTACGGTACTGCGGTGACCGAACTGAAGTACAGATTCGTGAGAGAGAGAAAGATTCGTTCGTTAGTCCAAGTCCGAGTACCGAACCGAACCGACCAACCAAACATAGATAATAAGATCCAAGTCCAAGATCCGATCCGCAGGGCTACTACGAACCGAACCGACCAACCAAACATAGATAATAAGATCCAAGTCCAAGATCCGATCCGCAGGGCTACTACGAAACTCCGAAATCGAAGTTCGTGTCGTGCGGTCCCTCTGACACTTATATATTTAATACGAGAGCGAGAGGGACGGTACGATACGAACTTCGAGTTTCGTAGTAGCCCTGACGATCCGATCCGAGCCGAGCGAGAGCGAAAGCAGGCGGACGGAGCGAGTCAGTGTGAGTGAGCGTGACGGCGATCACGAGTGAGGCGAGCCGTTCGATCCAGTCGGAGTTAGTAACTCCGGAGTCAATAAGATTTGAAAGGAGTCATTAAGGGATTCGGATCCGCTTGAGGATCTGACTCTTTTGAATCTTCAGATCCGGATTTACCCACCTCTAACTACCACCCGTTCAAATGTTACCTACAGATAGTTCAACTCAGTTGTGCGCGCGGCCCTATGTGTGCGTGCGCTTGTAAAATATACAACTTTCACGTGACGCGGCAGTCGTCCTCCGAGCAAGACGTGTTCTAATCGCTTTACCCACACATAGGGCCGCGCGCACAACTGGAGTTGAACTATCTGTAATAAGAATAAGTTAAAAAATAGTTACATTTTTTAAATTTTTCTAAGGACACATAATTACATTTTATTACTTAAAATTAAAAAATGGCAATAAAATATAAGTTCTTATTGAAACATTCATTTTTAAATACAATCTTTTTTGCTGACTGTATTTTTTGTTGATTGTACTTGCATTGTCATCTAAACTACATTTCCGTACCAAATTTCTTATTCATGCCATTAACCATGGAGGAGTTTCCTCCTGCGGAGATGACCCTGGCTGGATCACCAGGCCAGGGTGCCACTACAAAATCATTGTATTGTGTCAAGGGCAGACCTCTTGAGGGGAGGTTTGACCTTAAAAGAGGCCTAGTAGGTTACTCTTTGAGTAAAACAATAAGACGTTTTAACATTTTTTTTTTAATTACAAATTGAACACAAAAAATAATAGGCCTTGTATGACAAAATTAAAAGTAAAAGTATTACGAGAATCTCAGGTATTAAGTTCAAGCGATTTTATTGAGATGTCGGTTCTGATTATTCGGTCTCCCTGGCCTACACTTCCCTGGAGTCGGAGAGAAGAACCCGGAGCGAAGAGGGCTGGCCACAGCAGGGGGGCCTGGTCCAGCTGAGTGGTCTTCGGAGCCGAGGTCAAAAGGGGCCTTAGGGCGGCAGGACGAGCAGCCTGGACAGTGTTCCACGCCGGAACGATCAGGGTCTTGGACGAGCCAGGAAGGATGTGCAGTGCTCCGGAAGTTAAGGCCGTCACCGGATTTACATAAGAAGGGCAGAAGTACCGCTTGTGGCCACTGTACCGTTTGTGGCCATTTATTGTTTAAATATACGTTTGAAACAAATTTATAGTAATAAATCATTACAAACTTTATCCGTTTCAGTATAAATAAACTTTTGAAAACTCACTAAACATATTTTTAATACTATAACTTTATATATATATCTGGCCAAAAACGCGCTTAAGGTGGCCAAAACCGGTACTTCTGCCCTGTGCCAAATCTCAAGTCAATCCGACCACTGGAAGTGGGTTAAATTTAGCCTCCAAGATTTGACCCAAATAAATAAACAGGGCAAGCTAATAAAAGTCGAGAGAAATATAACCAGTCGAACGATATTTAGTACGATTGGACTCGTCGGAAATATTAGGTAGGTACCTACACAAGATTACAAAGTAGGACTTGAGCGCCATAATTTAGGTAAGCGTGCGACTCGAGAGCTTGAGCAGCAAACCGTAGTCGGTACGGTATAAGCTGATTCTCTCTGTCAATTGTAATGGGCAATATAGACAGATTAGTTTAGTAGAAAGTGGTGTTGAGACGCATCAGTAGCCCTCATTCTACGGATAAATAATTGCGCAGAAACAAGCCTCGGACTCGGAGCGGGCTACGGAGGAAGACACAGACTTCTCGCGTAATTTGGATGGGTTTATCATTTTATGGCACGGTCCGCCACATGAGAGGCCCGTCAAATGTAGACTGAACCATAACTGGCGCCACAGTGCTTGCCAACGCACTCGCATAAGACGATATCCTATGGCGAACGCTATTCAATACTGGTGAGAGGCCAAACCGCTGGCTTTCGTGGCTACCAGCACCATCGTACTCTTTAATATTATCTAATACAGCTAGCACTATAGGCTGGATTTATCCGTGGAGGATAAAGAGCCGGAGAAAACCATAGTATAAGAAGCATTATATTTCAGAATTAGTATTTTAAAGTGTCTAAAAAATTTCTTATAGCAGTAAGCACTTACCGTAAGGGTAAGAGAAGTCTTTACTTACCTTGAACTGGACTGTTTTCTGGCCAGCTGACATTTACAAAAGACGCTACTGTGGCCAAAAGCTGCAAAGAGCTGACGACAGAATCGATCGTCGTCGTTGGATTAAAGTTGGCATGATTGCCCAGTGTTGACGAGAGGATATCCATCGCGTACCAAAAACAACTTGAAATTCGTCAGATTTTTCAGGTTGAGCGCTTTTATATAGGTTAGGTACAGATACATACTGCAATTTATTAATTGTTTTATCAACGTGCTCTTTTCGTAGCAATGGGTATGGTTGTCAGAAAAAACAAATACATTTGAATATTCACTTTTGTTCTAAACTATAAAACAAATACCTATTTACCTTCTTAGGATTACACCTCTATAATAGATACGCTCTACTGTACTATATGTCTTTACGGTACAAAACCTTTTTCTCCCTAATATATCTTTAAAACAATATACGTCAAATGACATTAATTTGTCATAAAATGAAAATGAAAAATTATTTATTTGACAATGTTAAAGTACATTAATTGGTATTCTAATGCACATCGTATCTAGAGTTGATATTCAAGTATTTCAAGTCAAGTCCTTATAAAGTGCATGTATGTATGATCACAGTATTTACATTCACTGAATAGATTTCACACAATACCTACCCGGATTTTATAACGACGGACGAAGGCACCCGATGTACTATTTGCAATGTCAATAATAAAAAGAAAAACCAGCCAAGAGCGTGTCAGACATGCCCAAGATAGGGTTCCGTAGCCATTAAAAAAAATCAAGTATTATTTTTCTAAGGTTTTCGTATTGTGTACGGAATCTTCCATGTTTAGGTATATTTTATACCTTAGGCTGCTATTTACGCTTAAACTGCTACTAATTATCAAGCAATCTTAGCAGTTATATTTTTCCTTGTAAATTTACTGCCATCCTGGTTTTTTTTAACCCAATAGTTATGATTTTAGAGGGGGGGGGGGCGGCGACGCTCGATTGTAATGAAACTTGCACTCCCTTAACCACCTCTTAGCAGATTTAAAAATGATAATAATTCGATGCAATCGCGGCGCACAAACTTTTAGTGACCTTGTACCTTTTCCTGGGGGCCAATCAATGGCCGCCATGTGGTCGACAAGTTTGGATGTGTATTCTTTTGAATTAAGTGAGCATAATACTGGCGACCAGGGCTTGTTAACGTTACCAAATTCACACTATACGTAACGTTAAATAACGGTAAAAATCATATAAATACCTAGTACCGGTATTAAAATTTAACGTTAATTGATAACTTAACATTATTTAACGTTACCTAATTACCGTTATTTTTACCGGTAAATTTACTTTACATTGTAGGGCTTGTTAACGTTACCCAATTCACATTATTATAACGATACCGAAGTAACACTATCGGTAATTTTTGCTATGCTACCGAGTGTTGCCAATTTAGCGCGTGCATACTCGCTCGATAAATGAAGATAATCTGTCATTTAACGTTACCCAAGCTTACCGGTAAATAGTAATATAAATACCGTTAAAATGATTTAACGATACTTTTGAATTAACGTTAATTTAATGAATAGCTGATAACGTTATAAGTAAGGGTAAATCGTTTAACGTTAATTATCATTTAACGTTAAATCGGTTTGACAGTTGGTAACGTTACCACTTTTTACCGGTATTTAAAGCCCTGCTGGCGACAACTGTCTCAGAGACCGTAGGTAGGTGGTTGTGTAATATTCATACGAGGTCTCCCAGACCGAACGCAGGTGGTTGTGTGTTTTATTTGTTAACATTTTTAATATAATTAAAAAATATATTTTTTGATTTTTTAGTAAGACATGCCTCCTAGAAAAAAATCATCATTGAAAAAAAGAGACTAATTTGTCTCGAATGTTCGAAAAATTATTATCGATTGCCGACAAAAATGGTTGTTTTGAGGGTTTCCAATTTTATAAAAATAAAATGTTAGTGTAAAATTAAATTAGTTAAATAACTTAGTTGATCATTCAATTTGATGAAACTTTAATAATAATCTTTATATTATGTTCCTATTCTTTTGATCTCATATCCTCTTCGGGTAAGTAATTTTACAGTAGGGATAAGAGAAGTACTGAAATGTGTTAAGTTTATGAAAAAATCTATTGATTTATTTTGTAATATTTATTGCAAATAAATAGCATAGACTGTTAAAATTGTATTTATTACTTTTTTATTAAATTTTAACTAAATTTCTATAATTATTGCATATCCTTTAAAACTAGTGGTCTTCTAGACCGCTCTTTGGTGGTTGTGTTTCTGAAACAGGACGTAGGTAGTTAAGGGTTAAAGTTGAATATTTCGCAAATACTGAATCGAAAAATCGTCCTGGCAACCCCGCAATGGTTTTAAAAGACCTATCCAACGATACACCCCACACTATAGGATTAGTCAAAGAAAAAAATCACCCCCTCTTTACGTCTATGGGAGGTACCCTAAAAAAGTTCATTTTCTTTATTTTACCACTGTCGACGTGAGTGATATGTATATTCATGCCAAATTACAGCTTTCTAGTCTTCTGATCTCTGAGCTTTCTGGTCTCTGAGCTTAGCCACAGATAGACAGACAGACAAACGGACAGACATGGCGAAACTAAAAGGGTTCCTAGCTTGACTACGGAACCCTAAAAAGACAATATAAATAAGCACAAAACTTTATTTTTAACTAAAAAATGTCCTAAAGAAAAACCCCGGTTATAGTAGGTAGGTACCTACTGTAAAAGTCGTTCAGCAGCTGATAGAAGGCAAAGAGGTGGATATGCCGGAGGGCGTTAATAAAAATTGCGTGCAATATTTTAATAGTAGATTGTTCAACAAGGGGCTAAAACAAGCCGTAATGCCGCTTAGCCACTCGAGCAGAGCTTATAGTTCGAGGTTATAGTTTGAGTGGCATTATGGTTGTTTAGGGGCGTTTTCAAAAAAAGTGTACCCATACATTTTTTTTATAATTTTGGAAAAATATGGTTTTTCCTACTTAGAATCAAGAGTACAATCGATTCCGATAGTTTAATTTTTTTTAAACTGACTCGTAAAACTTTGTATAAAAAAATGGGGGCATTTTTTTAAACGATCAGAATGTTAATGTAAACACCTGACACTAGGATGTGTATAATTTTACACCTTTGCCTTTCTGCTATTAAAAATAATATTTTTTTCTTCCCGCTCTTCTGGCTGTCAACACTGTGTCAATGTCAATACCAATCTCGTGTACTTGTGATAAAAATATAATAAAAACACATTAATCTGTAAAATAAATGTCTTTAATGTAATAAACAAATAACACCACAACACAGAATCGATTGTGCTCTTGATTTTGAGTAAGAAAATCATATAATTTCAAGATTTAAAGTACACTTTTTTTGAAGACGCTCTTAAACATTCTACTTTTCACTTTGAATGCGCGGAAAAAAAACAATGTTTTGCACAAATATTATATTTTAGAAGCGTACGCTCAACTAATGGACAGGCCATCTGTACAAAATTTAAATAGTTAAGCGCAGTTTTTCTTTTCTTTTATTGTTTATGAAGTGACCCTTAACTGACACCGGCACACAACTACCCGCGTTTTCATAAACCAGCAGGGTAGTCGCGCGAGCAGAGCAGCGGCGCGCAGTGCGCGTGTTGCAGCAGCCGCTGAGTCGCGTTGCTCCGAAGACGAAGGGCTACGGATTAGCCCGAAACATGTCGAGCTAAACTCGATTTAAGACGTGAGTTATCCGGGGTCATTATATATAAGTTTAAAAAATAATACTTTATTTGTGTTTTTTTTTGTCAACCATACTTTGCACAGCACAAGCAATTGGTCATGCTTCATATTTTTGTTGTATGGTTTTTATAATTTATTTCATAAATAAAGACTACTAGCTTATGCCTGCGGCTTCGCTCGCATTAAATTCGGGGTAACATAGATATACTTTCTACAGTCCTATTTTTCCTGTTTTGATTGATTTTCGGAGCATTATGAGGAACACACAGACAATCGTTGTTTAAGACAGATGGTGCAAACTATTGGAATTCAAAATCGACCTAAATAATCATAATTCATACAAACTTTGAACTCTTGTTTCACATATTCAGGGGTAGAGTTCCAGAAAACGTTAAAGTACCTATGTGTTTCTTTTGCCCGCGACTTCTACACGATTTAGGATAATTCCCGTGGGATAAGAATAAGTAAATTCAATATAAAACTACCCTGTCCCTGATTGAATTGAAACAGGCTACCCCGCGAAATCGAAAAGTTCACGCGGGATAGATATTATGAATCTTTTAATCGATTAAAAAAACACTTTCACTAATAGAAAGCTACAGTTTTTGACTGACATTGGCTACCTACTTTTTCCTCGGAAAAATGCAAAATTCCCGGGAGTTAGAAATAAGCGACTTCTATATTAGGACCACTTAAAAAATCTTTCACTAATAGAAATCTACACTATTTTTGATTGACGTGTGCTACGTCTATCTCGAGAAATTTTATTTTAAAATCCTTAATTGTCAATCTAAGCATTTTAGCTTTCTATTATTGAAAGAATTTTTAAATTGAATTCACTTATTTTTATCACGCGAAAAAATGTTTTTTTCTTAAATAAATAAGTACCCTTGTAATTAAGGATAGTAGTAGTTTTCTATTGGTGAATGGATTTTTTGTAGTTTCAAGCATTATCCCCAACAAACAATGTTTAGACATTCCTTATTTTTAGGCAATAACTCAAAAACGATATATCTATGCGATTATATGAAAACTAATTTTGGTTGAAAGTAGTTACTAAGTTTTGTCTTTGTTATTTTTTAAATGTTTTTAGAAATATTGATTTTCATTATTTAAACCAAAACTAAGTAGCGGCCATCACAATACACCTATGTTCTCCGAATTTCATCTATATGATTTGTAGTTCTTGAGTAAAATGCCTGTGTCTGACATATGGATGGTCAGAACAAAACTATATGGGTTCCGTTTTGTCGTTTCGACTACGGAACCTAAAAATCTGCTTTTAATTCCAAAGATTTAGGCTAAGCGTTAATGAGTTAGTGAGTCAGGTCTCCTCTTTTTAGGGTTCCGGAGCCAAAATGGCAAAAACGGAACCCTTATAGTTTCGCCATGTCTGTCTGTCTGTCTGTCTGTCCGTCCGCGGCTTTGCTCAGGGACAAGTTGAAAGCGGAAAAACCTCATGCAAAGTTCCTTCGATCTTCCTTTGCCCCATCATAAAGACGATGTAGCTCTGTCCACATATCTTTCGACGTTCCACATCGAATTACCTTGTTTAAGGTTTCTTCGGTCATGTTGGTCGTAAGGATAAGCAATGCATGACTGTCGAGACTTTGGTACTTGTACGAATCAGTCTTATATTTTAACAATTCCTCAGATGACGCCGTCGCCGCAGGCGGATCAGGCTTTGTCGCTATACCTTGGATTATATCTAGCGTAGGTACCTCCGCAATAGCAACGAAACTTTGTATTTCCAGGTTTGCCAGTTGGTACTACCTTCGAGTCGTCCAATCTCGAATTTAATGTTTGATTGAACCCATTTTCGTTCGATTTGAATGTTCCGCACTTTTTGAAAATTAGACCGTTATCCGGTTTAAGCTTCAAATCTTATTTTTGCGCTCTGCTACAATATTAAAGAAATAGTTATTTGTGCAACAAGAGAGCAAAGTCGTTTTTTGGTGCGAGTGTTGATTTTAAATCCCGAGTAAGCGAAGGAATCTACAATTGAATCACGAGCGATACTCGTAGCGAGTGATTTTAGCTTAGAATCCTGAGATCAGCGAGGGATTCAAACACGAGATGCAAAAAAACTTTGGTCTCGTGTGAGTGTGACACATACAACTTTTCACCTGAGCAGCGAGAACATTTAAATTAAAGGTTGAAATAAAACCATTTAAATAAATATATATTTAGAAGACAAAAAAATTCAAAAACCTTAAAATATAATGCGATTGTTAAGAAATAAATATAGTACTTACTTTATCATGTTTAAAACTTTTTCTCGGAAATGATTCATGCACAGCTGCAGTCGCCATTACATCTTAAAAAAGTCACTTAATAAGGCCAGACAACGATCAACAGTCTCCGGTAAATAGACAGGTTTTGAATATGGAACGAAAAAGTATCATTAAGTATAAAAATAAACCTTAAAGTGAATATGATTTTATTAGAATTTCTATTGTTTGAAACATGAATATAAATAGATTACTTGTAAATTCATTCAATTTGACAAATAATTTCATTTCATCCAACTTTACCTAAGAGATAGGCAGTATACGGAACGATTTTATAAAAAAAAAACAAGAGCTGGCGGCTTTCGTAGAACGAGGTTGCATACTTTATTAAAATTGCATAATTTATTAAAAGTGGGAAAATTGTAACATTTCGGTAATTTTACGCTGTCATATAATTCACTATGTATTTTTAATTTCACCTCGTGTTTTCGTTTTTCAATTTGACCTTATTATAATACATTCGTTATTGTCATATTTTTAATACCAACGGTGCCAAGGTTTTTTTATTAGGTTGGCAAAATTCTTCTTGCTTAATTAAAAAGTAAAAAGAAACTAAGAAAAAAGTAAAATCGATCGGGATATTCGTTCATTTAGGTACTTATGCTCGTTTTGTTTGATAATTTATCTTTGTACTTTTTAATTTTTATTTGAGATAATCATCGTACAAGCTTCGAACAATAAGTGCTATACTAAACCCCTTTAATAATGCTAACAACGAAACGAATTAAATTGAAAGCGCATTTGTCAGTTCGCATTACTAACATAAGAAGAACAAAATGAAGTCAGTCTATGGCGAAAAAGCGAAAAGCATTGATGGATGAGATTGATGGCGGCAATTTGCCAATATTAATTTCGAAAAATTTCAAATGTTTACGATGTAAACAAGCCAGGCATTACCGCAAACAGTGTCCTAATGTTGAAAATAGTTCTTTGGCGGATTCGATTTGTAGCATTCAAAGATGGCGGATGTAGACAATATCTAATTTTGCTATTTCTGTTTCTTTGGCTAGTTGAAGTATAATCTTGATAGTGTTTTATGCGGCGATTAACCTTAACAGTGAACAGTGATCCCAAAATCTTATATTGCTCTCGTGTCTAACATTTTTTAATGCGCAAGTGGTCTCCACGTGGTTTCTGGAATTTTACAATCAAGTTGCAAAAACTACAATCACCGTACAACGTGCCTCTCAAAGAGAGTTTAGCTTGACACTGGCGAAATTGTCCTATTAATTAGGATAGAAAAACCATATTTTAAAAGAGAAGAAGTACCTAGTTCTTAGGCGTTAAAGAAAAGTACCGCCAAACCCTCAAATGCATTCAGTGCTGTGTTTTTGAGTGGCAATTTTAAGAAAAACTACTAATATGTCGATTCTGGAGCTAGTGTTCACCTGACAGCTAACGAAAGTTGGATTAATAAAAAATGGTCAAGTGCGAGTCGGACTCGTACATGAAGGGTTCCGTAAACAGTTCAGTAAAAGTTTTTCTAAAATTCTTCTAATTTAGGTTTTTTTTTGCTGACTGTACAGAGGGGGTAGGAAAACCTTCGTCAGTTATTAAATTGATTCCTTTACAAAGTCATAGTCTCTTAGTACGTTTTGAAACCAAAGTACTAAGTAGACAAGTGCATATCAAATTATACTTACTTGACATGATACAAGGGTCAAAATAGTATACACCTCTAACATATATCTAGTTTCATATCAATACAAAACCTTTTTAATAAACAACTTCGTAAAAGTTTCAATCAAATAATGTTTTATTTAATTGTCAGCGTTTGTCAGTGCCAAGGTGTAGTGATAGGGTTGCTATGCTCACCTGATTATGTTTAGCAGGTTGACAGATTGACGCAGTATGTCCTACTCAATCGGTAAAGCAGATTAGCGCTCATACTGAGTAGAGGAAAATAGATCTTAGGGTGACAACCTTTTTTTTACTCCGACTGTACTTTATGCCCCTGGTTACCAAAGTACTCGTCAAGACGACAAACGAGTCCAAACTCGATGCGGTCGTGTCGTTTACCACAGAGTTCCTATGGTCACCCGCTAGCTTTATCATCAGATCAACTCCATGTTATAATAATATTGCATTGTCATCGGATTTATACATGCGTGTAAAATTTCAGCTCAATCGGTTGAAGATATCCACTTTAAATTTTAGTTGAAAGATTCCGCCCGAGCATACATAGTTACATTACATTTATTAATAAATATAATGCTTGTAATAAGTTTTTGTAAAAAAAATCATTTTTAATACAAAGTTTTTTTGCCGAATGTACTTTTTATTGACTGTACTTGCATTGTCGTCTAAACTAGATATATCTGTACCAAATTTCAAGTCGGTACTTTAGCTATTATTGTGGAGTTTCCTCCTGCAGAGTCGATCCTAGCAGGACCACCAAGATGTCACTATCAGATTATTGTATTGTCACCAAATTTTCATAAGTATGCCAAATTTTAAGTCGATCGGACCACTGGAAGTGGGTCAAATTTAGCTTCCAAGATTTGACCCAAAAAAACAATAATAAACAAACAAACAGGGCAAGCTAAAGAAAAGCTTCTAAAAATATCGCCGAAATGTAAACACTTATGCAAGTGTTTCGAATAAAAAACAATTTGAATTCTCATCCCCTTTGGTTCTGGCTGTTTGCTTCTGAAACCGTTGCCCGCAACGCGCCGCGCGCGGCAAAAAAAAAAGCTGTCAGCGCGGTTCATTCGCGGGGAATTCGGCGGACTTTGTATGTTGTATAATTAAATAATAAGAAGCTCGACTAGTGTGAATAAATTTTAAACTATATTATAAACCTTGTAAATAGTGTTAAATACTTAGTATGATTTTTTTAGTGTAAAAAAACAATAGCTAAACATAGTGATTAATACGGTGTGGATTTGGCGAGCGCTTTATCAAAGTTGGCTTCATTGAGGTTTGTGGTTCATAAATTGCTTTATTAATTTTCCACAAAAACGAATACACCACAAAATCAGACAGTCACTATTATTATATTATCGTAGCCTTTATAAAACATCATTAAAGTCGCTAACTTAAAGGGAAATATTCAAACGACATAGCTACCCGTTGCTAGGCGACTCGGTCGCCTTAGCAACGTCTAATAACGCCTAGCAACCAAAAACGCTGAAAAATAAAACACGTTTCTTTTATGACGACCCCCTTTAATTTTTAACTTTATGCCACAGTAAGTACCTAATACATAATTTGGAAAATTTCAAGTGTCTAACTTTTACGGCTTCAGAGATAGTCTTGTGACAGAAGGACAGACAGACAGCGGAGTCTCAGTAATAGGGTCCCGTTGGCACCCTTTGGGCACGGAACAAAAAAAAATGGTTCGTATGAGCCGGCCATTCGGGAGATTGCTGTGGTAAACAAGGTAAGCGTTCCTGTGTTGTGCAGTGGCTATAATAGGAAGCGACAGCGAATATGAAATCGTTGTTCTGATGAGTTTTTTTTTGGTGATATTTTTTATAAAATTTGCGTTTTCGCGAAATTAATCTGAGGGTGTCATGGCCACTCAATGGAGTTTTTTTTCAAAACGGCCACGCCAAGGCCACGCCAACTGACGGTAAAATTTTAAATATGGTGCCGCCGCTCCAAGTCTGGGGATACGTTAAGTTATTGCATTTAAAATTTACACCTGTATGCACACACTGTTATTACAATTATATGGATAATTAAAAAAAATCCAATCATCTTCCAATTCCATTGTGAGCGTGTTAAATTGCTAAAAAAACATGCCAAGTTAATTCCGCATTCAAATTCGACATCTGAATCAACATGGTATATCAGGTCTTTAATACGAATTTCCAGACATAACGTCATATAATTATATGTATTTAGTTCCAGCACAATGTAAAGATACGAGACAAACATGAAACACGCACACACATTTTGTCGTAATCACACTGATTTTTAGACGACAACACTAGCACTCGAACTTGTTAAGTGACATGTGTAAAGACCGATTCAATGAGGGCTATCGTTTTTTGTCTCACTAGATGGCGCACTGTTGCGTGAGGTTTTTAAGTATGGCTTTCAAAGTATGTTATTACGGGTGTGAAAACAAATTTTAGATTAAAATCATATTTAATACACCTTAAAACCGTAGCATAAAAATATCGAGCATGCCACAGTGTTGCAAAGTCCCCGTTTTGTTCGGAAAAAAGGGAGGACAAAGGTTTCCGAAAGACAAAACTGTCTCAAAACACAGACATTCATTGCCCCGGAACGCATATTTGCCATAATTAATTACAGATATTGCAAAATATTTACAAAATTATTCTAATTATAAATAAACCCGCGTAGCTCACCCAAAAACTATGAGATTTGACATTTCGGAGACCTCACGCTACACTAGCGCCTCTAGCGGCGAATTCATTCGCGATAGCCCTCATTGAATGGGCATCAAAGAAATAATGAATGAATGAAAAAAAAATACAAACATTGGAACATAGAACATCCTCCTTTTTTGAAGTCGGTTAATAAATTATGATTGGTTTTTTGGAGTCTTTTTGTATTTTTTGTTTCTGGGAGTGCTGGTCTCTTTTTCTGGTTTTTCTGTGCATCCATGTCTCAGTTTGTATTTTCGATATCATCCCAGCCTATATACGTCCCACTGCTGGGCACAGGCCTCCTCTCAGAACAAGAGGGCTTGGGCCATAGTTCCCACGCAGGCCCAGTGCGGATTGGGAACTTCACACGCACCATTGAATTGCTTCGCAGGTTTGTGCAGGTTTCCTCACGATGTTTTCCTTCACCGCATAGCTCGTGGTAAATTTCAAATGAAATTCCGCACATGAATTTCGAAAAACAGAGGTGCGAGCCGGGGTTTGAACCCACGACCCTCTGCTTGAGAGGCGAAAGGTCAAACCATTAGGCCACCACGGCGATATTTTCGATATCGGTTAATAAAATTAATATAATTTCGTCGTTTAGAAAGAAAGTGGTCATTTAGTACAATTTTCGGGAATTTTAATAGTTTTTCACTGCGGATTTACCTACCTATAGGTTGAGTCATTCACGATGACGCGTGCCGCGGTTCTTATTATAATGTGATTAATGGCTAATTTTGACAAAATCACGCGTGTTCGTGGATGGCACTAGGTATACTCGTAATTTAATGACAGAAAATTGTAGAAATCTGATTAATTAGATCCATACGCCTATAAAGCTAAATAAGAGGGTCACTGAATGTATTAGTGACAGTACAAGATAAGTAAAGTACCACTTTATTCAAAGTCTTTCTATAATGTATTAACTCTACCTGCGTACCCGAAGGTTAGGACTGCAAATCTAGGAATTTCCTGCGCAGTGCCAAAAAATAATGTTAAGTACTAGAGCAGCGTTTCTCAAATGTCATTCATATCCCAACTAGCACACAAGCGCTATAAGAAGCTGCATAATAGGCGGATAAAGGATTTTCATAACGGCCACGGCTCCACAAACAAGAGTTACAGTGGATTTATAGGGTTATTCACACCTGTTACCAGTACCACCAATTATCCTTCGGGTTTCAACCGAAGACGATTATAATATTACAGTGCAGCTCGTGAGATGGTGCTATCTTCCTCACACATTTAGAGCTATAAAACTAAAAAAAAATAAAGCTTCGTTTCCGGTTCCGCTCCCCACCACTGCGCGCTAGCAACTCTGCGCCCGCGTCGTCTAGCCTCATTACGTGTTTTTGTGTTATCGGAATCACACCTCCCGGTGCTCCATAAATGGGAAAGCTTATGCCAAGAGTTATTGGCTATGATAATATTAAGTGAAAAAAGTGCAGAAATCATTGGAAAAACCACGTTGTTCAAAATCACTAGATGGGAACATGATCCTTATGATGCTAGCGAGTCAGGTAAAATAATCATTATTACTATTTGTATTAAAAACAGCACTAAAATTGTACTGGAATACAGCTGCGGACAGAAATTAGGTGATGATAAAATACACCTACCCGCATATTTTGACCGTCTTGATCAGACCGATAAAATTATGATGTAATTATTAATATTTAAACTACGTAACGTACGTCCCAAATTCAAATGAATATACTGATGATATTTATACTCTTCATTTAAATAGTGTTGAATCACGACACAAGTATCACAAACCTTTTCTATTTTTACATGACTTGAATATTGTTTAAAGATTAACTAAAGTCCTACCTACATTTCACTCTAATAATGTCTCGGTCTTGGTACTGTACACAAGTGGCGTTAAGGATAATAAATGCATATATTGCTTCACTTTAAAAGTGTTGAGACTCTGTTAAAATTCCTTAATTGTACATATCGACAATCCACTTTAATACGTAGTATAGAAGTCCTGTTACTCCACGTACATCGTGTCGAGGACGCTTGACATATAATATAATTATGTACGTATGTACATACAATTCATTTTAATAGTGTACCTGTCAGCAGTGTCGATATCTTGTTACCCCGCTTTAATAGTGGTAGCCTTTTTGTTACTCCGCGTAAATCGCGTCGAAAACTCATAAATACATGACATGTACAATAATACTCCACTTTTATAGTGCGAGTCCTTGTTGCTCCGCGTAAATCGCGTCTGAGGAACCATATAGAGGTACATAACATATTGGTACAACAATACTCCACTTTTATAGTGTGTGTCTTTGTTGCTCCGCGTAAATCGCGTCTGAGGAACCATATAGAGGTACATAACATATTGGTACAACAATACTCCACTTTTATAGTGTGTGTCTTGGTTGCTCCGCGTAAATCGCGTAGAGGAACCATATATACATAGCATATAGATACAACAATACTCCATTTTTATAGTGAGAGTCCTTGTTGCTCCGCGTAAATCGCATATATAACATGTGCAACAATACTCCAATACTGCACGCAAGTAAGGAGCGTAGATGATGTAAGTATGCTTAAACCTACTAATCAGGTCAATCTTCGTCTTAATAAATTATTATTGCATTATACAAGCCACCTACTGTAAAAAGATCTCGAGGTGCTCTAAACTCTGGGGGGGCGCCGCCGCGCATACCAGCAACGACTGAGTGTCGGGCGCCCCTGCTGTCGACCGCCGTGGGACTACCGCGCCGAGCCGCCGCCGCCCGCCGGACCAGCGCCAAAAACGGAGGAGCCGCTGAGGAACGAGTCGCCACTGGACGAGAAGTCGCCGCAGGTAGCTGTAACCGGCCTCACTTTTACTTACTTTTACTTTTACGATGAGTGATGCAGATTCACAAACGATTAAGTTATCTTGGTTTTGGATCACAAAACAGAACTTTTAATACTCAACCCAAAGCTGAAATAATTGATATCTAAATAATATAATTCTAAATTAATTAATAATTAATAACAATAATTAATTGATATTCTATAATTAAAAACTGAATTTATCTTACCCTATAATTGGTACCAACTCTAGTTTCTGTCCTACCTAAATAGAATTGAATCCAGAAGGATTCAAGGTGTATCAACCTAACACTCAATCATACACCTACTAGCCCGGGTCGGCAGCAAATACCCGGTCAGCAAGCAATCTCCACCGTCACCGGTCAGAGCGTTCTCGCTGACCTGCTGGTGTGTGACGAGGAACCCGGATATTGATGATACATACCGGAGCATTAGTGAGTCTGTGGTCGCCCATGTGACGAAAAATTCGTCTTATCAATTCTCACAATGCTTAAGTCAAACACTGATTTACACTAAATTGACAAGAACTTAGAAATCTGTAGAGATAATAAATATTTTATCATGGGTGACTATTGTACAACGCTTAAGCTATTACAGCACAGCTATTTTATAGCAAAACTAATCTTTAAATGTATGTAAACATATTTATAAAAATAAAAATGCAGAAACAGAGTACGACTTATGTGAAAGAAAGGTTTGTACTCACAAACATACTTAAACCAGCGCTTGAGCACTTAATTTAGGTATGTCTGATTTACTAGATATCTGAGAACTATTCATTTATTCATTGTAGACTATTTTGCCAACTTAATTACTACCAGCAACGAATTAAAGAAATTACCAGTATTAGCACAAAGTAAGACCTTACCGGTTACTGTTTTTTCGCAACGTACCTAACGTTTGGCAACCTGGTTCAGCTCGCAACTTTTCATTTTGCACAAACTCTGTGTGTGTATATGCAATACCACAAACATGGTTTTTATGTTATTTTATTTTTCTTTCAAACTAATAAAAAACTGATTAACAATCGAGACGCATTCATGCTTAGAAGTTGTTTTGCAGAATTCTTAGCGTTTCAAAGTTCCGCATGCTCCGCTGTCAGCTACGACTGGATGTACAGTAAGTTATAGTTTTTAGCACTGATGCTGTACTGAAAATAACAACTAACAAATAATATTGATCATTATTTAAATTGATATTTTGTATGGCGGCGGAAATAAACATAACCTCATGCTGCCCAATTCGTAAACCGAATTACTTACCACATACGCTTTCATGAAGCACCCAACACCCTGGGTTTGGTGTGGTGTGTGGTAATGCATGTGGGAACCAAAAAAGCACCAACGGTAACCATACAGGGACTCATTTGTTTTTCTTGTCATATAAACACACTCGAGTCAACTAAGTACCGTGTTTTATGGCCTAAAAATTTCGAGAGATTAAAAAGATGATGATGTTCTATTAGTTAACAATTGATAACACCACTACTACATATATTACATTTACACCGAATTAATAACATAAATTATTAAAATTTAAACGGATTATAGTGTGGTTGAACATTAGAAACATTTTGGTTTGCGTCTTATAAGATATCTTGTGTGATATACAGTGACTGGTTCATATATACGCGAAACCTTAGTTATAACGCGAATGATAGAAAAATCATTTTAGACATCACGGAAAACCTCTTAATGGTAAAATACCGCTTTTACCGGTCATCCATAATTTGTTTTTTTGGACCTGTTAAATCTTTTTTCTCCTTACAGAAAATGCCACCTACCTACTTCCTGCGAGTCAGTCCTGGTGGCAATGGCAACCAAAGTATTAGGACATTGATAATCTAGATACCACAAGCGTCCTTAGATGTAGTAATGGCCCCTTTTGCAATTACAACTTTAAAATGAACCCAGCCTTGTGGCACTTCTGTAAAAATTTAATTTAAATAGCTAACAAGTTACTTGTTTAACTTTAAAAATTGAATAAAGGGATAGCTTCGACAGTTTAAACACTCTTAGGTCTGCCTTGTAGATCTATAGATGTATCTACGAATATTACTCGATTTATGAAGAGTTTGGAGGTTTTTTCCTCCAAACCAGATGTAATACATCTATTGAACCATATCAATATAACATCCGTACAAAAATGTGACCTTATCAAATTTGTTTTATAAAACCTTAGCTATTGCCGTGCTCTGCCGAAAGAATACAGGCAAATCGTTCAATCAAAATAGAAAATATATCAATACATAAAAACGATATTGTGATTAAAATAAGATATTTTATTAAAACCTTTAGGTCTGGGGCTCATTAACTGTTAATGAGATTACCTAACATCCATTAATCCCCAGTAGTCGTGCTGCACGTTACTGGATGTGCAGACGTACATAATTAAAACTAGATCAAAGATTAACTAGTTACGCGATCGCTCCGAGGAATATCCTTTTTTTGTTAGGACTAAAAAAAATCATATACACATAATAAGTAAAAGTTGGTTGTCTAAACCCTGGCACCCTGGCACATTGGGTTAAAAAGGTACTTAGATATTGGTATCGATACCACTGCCCACAGTCTTTATATTGGTGTTCGCAAGACTCCTGGCTGGAGTTAAGTATATTCTATAAGTGCTATGCTAGCTAACGCATAGGAGTCGAAAAACGAATAATAATGAAAACGTTTTTTGGGCTGCGGCAATCAAGCATTGCCATGTAAGAATACTATTTTAATCTTTCTTTTAAACATTAATAAAGTTAGATACAATAAATACAAGGTTACACCTATTGGTAAAAAAAAAAAAAAAAAAAAACCTTAGGCTGTACATATGAGAATCAAATCAACAATATACGAGTAATACAAGTACCCTATGTTTAGGTAGTTAGATAGATTTACTCTTCTACCTTGAAATATATTTTTATTATTTTCTATTAACGGCCTTGGCTAACATTACTGGGCTCTGACATCTGCACTGTAATATTTTAATCGTCTTCGGTTGAAACCCGAAGGATAATTAGGAATTAAACGAACTTACCTTGTGAAGTTCAATTCCAATTATGCGAGGTTTCAACCGAAGACGATTAGGTCCGTCCATCCCTCCCATGACAGAAAATAAAAAATAATTAGATATACGCCTATAAGCTAAATAAACACAAAAATTGCTCAGTACAAGATAAGTAAAGTACCACTTTATTCAAAGTCTTTCTATAATGTATTAACTCTACCTGCGTACCGAAGGTTAGGACTGCAAATCTAGGAATTTCCTGCGCAGTGCCAAAAAATAATGTTAAGTACTAGAGCAGCGTTTCTCAAATGTCATTCATATCCCAACTAGCACACAAGCGCTATAAGAAGCTGCATAATAGGCGGATAAAGGATTTTCATAACGGCCACGGCTCCACAAACAAGAGTTACAGTGGATTTATAGGGTTATTCACACCTGTTACCAGTACCACCAATTTTTACCAGTGGTAACAGCTGGGATTTTTTCCCCCATCTTTTACCACTAAAGTACTCAGTGGTTACTACTGTGAAAAAAAACCTAGTAGTTACCACTAAAGCAATTGGTCCAGGAGACTGAGGACATTTTAAGTTTTTAGCCAATAACTACGTCAATGCAACATTATATTGAAATTATGCAATTCTGTACTTGTTGTAATTGTAATAAATTTTATAACTACAAAATAACTTTCATCCATTTTGGGCATCCATAAACGGGCATCAAACAATAAAACGCCGACATTAAGCAAACATTTATTATAAATTATTATAATACGTGTCTTACATTACATTAGATATAGGTAGTATTTCTATTCTTTATCTATTCTAGAATTTCGGGCTGCGACTGCGACCTGCGACCCGTGGTTAAGAAACGCTGACAGAACTGTCTCAGTCTCAAATCAAACATTGATTACAAATCAAACATTGTAAAAGATAGTATGTATACCAATAACTTTTCTATTAGGTACGAGTAAATTATCGAGTAATATAAAAAAAAACAATATCAATAAGTTTAATGTAAAACTTGAACCTATTTCTTTTACAGTGTCATTATAATATAATCGTAGCCATGGCACAGAATATATAATAGTACTAACGTACAGAATGGCCACGGTCCGCCCCGCACCGGTTCGAGTTACCTCACCCCTTAAGCGCAGATTGCAGGAAAACCGCAGGAAAGCAGTCGGGTGCGCAACGCGATGTATGTCGGCCGCGCGGCACTAAGTTCGGGAGCAAGTATTTTGCGAAATGGTAACGGTACCCTACCTACTTCCTTTTTCTAAATAAATAATGATTTCTGAAATTATCGCGATTAATACATGAAATAACTACTTACCGAATAATTCGTTTAAGTTTGTAGTCGTATATAATATTGCTTAAATACACAGACAGACACATTTTAAGTAGGTTTACATAAATAGGATTAACGATTGCATTTATTTGACACTCTCTAAGCCATACCTACATATAAGTACCTTTAAATGTCATTGGTAGCACTTATTAGGGTTTTGCGATAGTCAGCCCTGTGTATCTTACGCACATATTGACGCGTGCACAGACATCGTCGTGTCTATGTAGATTCAAGAACGCGTATTTTGTACGGCGTGGCCGCCGTGTGGCTATTGTGCTCTCAGTGGGTCAGTTTTTACCCTCTGCCACCGCCGTGGCCTCCTCCAATGCCCCCTCCTCTTCCTCCAATGCCTCTTCCGCCGATGCCTCTTCCACCAATGCCTCTACCCCCAAAACCCCTACCACCGACGCCTCGGCTCCCAAAGCCTCTTCCACCGAATCCTGGTCCAATACCAAAGCCACCACCACCCAGGATTATGGGAACTGGGTATAATGGGCCTGAAAAGTAAAGATATAGTTAATTAGTTACAGTTACGTTACTTACTTGCATACAGTAAGTATACAATGCATTCATTTACCTTAGGGGATCATTTTTAATTTACTCAAAAGGTTAAAAAGTCCTGCTTTGCCGGAAAACAATCTATAAATGCTATAATAAATATGTAATAGATCTTAGATTAGTAGTGTACCTAGGCAATGAAAGTTCTAGAGTGATTGCTATATTTTTATTTCATTCCGTTGTTACTTTCGTTCCATTTTTAGACATGTCACTAACGTGACAACGTGTAAGATGCAAAATAAAACGGGAAAATGAAGAAAAGAAACTTAATTATTGCACCATAAAAGTTGTTGTTAGTGTCAATTGTAGAGGTGAATAAGAGTTAAGCGATAGACAGGGAACTCTTCCCCAATGGACACTCTGGGTCAGTGCCCAAGGCCCCACCCTAAAGGGCCCTACTGATTGTCACTAACTAGGTACTAAGTTGAATAATTGGAGACTTTGGTTTGTTATTTTAAACTTATATAATAAGTAGTTTTGAGGGGCCCGTTATCTTATAGCACAGGGCCATTAGGGAAAAGAGGGCGCTGATGATAGAGATAGTGAAGGATAAAGTAGACATGATTCTTTTGCCTAAGCGCTATTTTTATACGGGAGTGCAACTTTTGTATTTGTACTAAGTACCTATTACTGATTCGACATAACAAAAAAAAATTTAGATACAATATACAGGACGTGGCCTATAATAGGAGCAATAAATTTAAGTCATGATTCTACAGAGTATCCGCTGTTGTACCTATACCTGACCCGAAAGCTTCAAAGCGCTTAAACTCTGAGATCTAGTAATTTAAAGTTACAATCCACAATCAATGAATTTTATCAACGCTAAAAAATAGGTACCTACCTATCTAAAACATGTGGAAAAATTACCAATTAAATATTACTTATTCTGTGGTGATACTGATACTGACCAATCCAATAAGTAAAAGAATCCTATCAATCTACATTATATAAAAAACCGGCCAAGTGCGAGTCGGTACACGAAGGATTCCGTACCATTATCTAAGTATACAACATTAGACATTAGTGAAAAACGGCAAAAAAACACGCTTGTTCTATGGGAGCCCCCTTAAATATTTATTTAATTCTGTTTTTAGTATTTGTTGTTATAGCGGCAACAAAAATACATCATCTATGAAAATTTCAAGTGGCTAACTATTACGGCTCAAGAGATAGAGCCCTGTGACAGACGACAGACAGAGAGACAGCGGAGTCTCATTAATAGGGTTCCGTGGCACCCTTTGGGTACGGAACCCTAAAAATAAATATAGAAAAATACATGAAAAACAACAAACAATTAAGCGCCTGTTTTCTGTTTTGAAACAAAGGCTCGCGAAAACAGAAATGGAATTAAGTTACAACTTACCTCTCCTATTATATGGGTCTGGGTACAATTGACGCCTCACTCGTAGCGAACCATCTTTTGTTGGTACGGTTCTCCCCTCGTTTTGGTTTAATGTCCATTTTGCCTCACTTCATAATGTTATCTTGTATTGTATTTTATGTTTGTGAAGGTGAATAAAAATTGCTATTATTATTATTATTATTAATACTAAACTGTGTGATGGATTAAAGTTTCCATTGTTTCTGGAGTCTCTTGTCGTCTTAACATCCCGATCCTCTGTCGCCGTAATTTCTGCGGATGTTATGAGTAGGATGACTGCTATGAATTGCTGTAATAAAGAACGTTAGGTACTTACTTTAAGTATATATTAAGGAACAAGCCAGTCTAAGAAGTAAAATTAAAAACGGAAAATATTGCCTACGACATCCGCCCAGCAAATTCGAATCAAATGATAGATACCTTTTCATACAGTGCGACAATAGTACATTACTGCCGAGGCCGGGAAAAAGCAATCCGCTGAGGCATATATACTCGAAGTGCTTTTCTCCAATAATACGAGGAAATAAAGCAACATTTTTAAAATATTAAGGGGCTATTTCACCATCCATTGATTAGCGTTAACCGACGGTTAAATGTGATGCTGTCTCCGTCTATAAACAAATAGAGACGGCATCACACCTAAACGCCAGTTAACGCTAATCAATAGATGGTGAAACAGCCCCTAAATGTAATGTACTAACTACCACAAGAACAAATCAAGAAAGGGTTTTTCTACGTGTGTGCTTTCAGTCATATGATCTGATAATCATTATTTGTTTAGTTTAAAAGTAAATAATCTATACTTACTGAAAATTCCATGTTATTGAATTGCGTATAAACCTATAACTGATGAAAATAATACATGTTCTTCTTATTAATACGTGGAGTTTATGTGCCCATCTACTTAGTCGCATGGACTCGAGAATTGACACACGGAGATGAGGTGACTGTTTCCTGACATTGGATATAAGTACCCACCGTATGTGTCATTATACGATATATTATCACGTATTTTGAGACATGCCCCACAAACAAGCTTAGTTTATCAATTCATCATCATCATCATCATCCCAGCCTACGTAAGTCCCACTGCTGGGCACAGGCGTCCTCTCAGGATGGTAGAACTCGGGTCGTAGTTCCCACATGAGTCCAGTGCGGATTGAGAACTTCACACACATTATTCCATTACTTCACACAGGATTGTACAGGTTTCACCACGATGTTTTTCTTCACCGTAAAACTCGTGGTCAAATGTAATTTCGCACATGAATTTCGAATAACTCAGAAGTGCGAAGCCTAGGTTTGAACACTTTGAACCTACGATCCTTTGCTTGATATACTATAGGCCAAACAAAACCACATCTTAGGTGGAAACACAGCCTTAGTACGGGAGCTCTCGCTCGCGCACCTCAGTCCGACTTGCACTAGCCCGGTTTATTTAGAGTATCTATCTAACTTTAAGTCTCTATTTAATATAGCACACTCAAGGATTTTAATTGTTAGGCCACTGTGAAGTTCTTTTAATTTGCAGTGCTTATTATGGCACTCACGAGCATTTACGAGATTACACGATTAATCACGAATACATGACATACCGCCGGAACTACATAATAAGATGACGGATAAATAAATTGATTAGTTCAAATCACAAGGAGGTTATAGGTTAATCCTACTAATATTTTAAATGTGAAAGTTTGTGAGTGAGTGTGAGTGAGTATGTTTGTTACTTCTTCACGCTGAAACGGCTGCACGGATTTGGATGAAATTTAGCAAAAAGTTAGTTTATAACCTGGATTAAAACATAGAAGACTTTTTATCCCGATATTCCCACGGGATACCTAGGGATAAATCTTGAAATAACAACCACTGGGCTTCGAATCATGAAATTTGGTATGTAGGGAGTTGAACGTCTGGAATAACACATAGGCGACTTTTGACCTGATATTCCCACGGGATACCTAGGGATAAAATCTTGAAATAACAACCGCTGGGCTTAGAGCCATGAAATTTAGTATGTAGGTAGCTTGACCTCTGGAATAACACATAGGCTACTTTTTATCCCGATATGTATGTACGTATGTAAACTCTTTATTGTACAAAAGAAAATTAAGAAAATACAATTGACAAACTTTGAGATACTTGTACAAAGGCGGACTTATCCCTTTAAGGGATCTCTACCAGTCAACCTTTGAGTGGATTAGAGGAGAGGAGCAATACCCCACGGTATATACGGTGGTAAGTAGGTAGCTGGACCTCTGGAATAACACAGGCTATTTTTTACCCCGATATTCCCACGGGATAGAGATAAAATCTAGAAATAATAACCGCTGAGCTTAGAGTCATGAAATTTGATATGTAGGTAGCTGGATGTCTAAAAAATCACATAGATAACTTTTTGACCCGATATTCCCACGGGATACCTAGGGATAAAATATCGAAATAACAACCGCTGGGCTTAGAGGCATGAAATTTGGTATGTAGGTAGCCGGACGTCTGGAATAACACATACGCTACTTTTTATCCCGATATTCCCACGGGATAGTTTTGTAGCTAAGGGACCCCATACATCCCTGTATTAATATTATTATTTTGTATTTTTTTCTTTAATTGTATACTGTAGTTTTTTTAAGTATATTATTTGTAATTTTTTTATTTTGAAAAAAATACTTTCTGCCAAGTTTCTTGCGGCGCATACTTCTTGGCAATGATGGTCTTTCTGAAAGCGCTGGTAGTTTAAAAAATTACGTGAAAAAGTTCCCATTGCGGCCTATTTACTGAATAAATGATTTGATTTTGAATTTGAAAAATACGAAATCCTTAGAAAATTATAACTTAATTTTTTTCGTAATGGCTACGGAACCCTATTTTGGGCGTATTTAAGAACTGCGTTACGTTGTGCGACTTGCAGCTTTTTTAACCCCCGACGCAAAAAGAGGGATGTTATAAGTTTGACCGCTATGTGTGTCTGTGTGTCTGTAAGTCTGTGTGTCTGTCTGTGGCACCGTAGCTCTTAAACGGGTGGACCGATTTCAATGAGGTTTTTTTATTTGAAAGCTGGTTTTCTAGCGATGGATCTTAGACATGTTTTATCAAAATCGGTTTAGCCGTTTCAAGATCATCAGCTCTTTTGTTCGCTGCGGTAGGAATCTTAGACGCATAATGGGTATTTACTTTACTGTCAAACATATTTGGGATCTTAAATTTGAAACACCCATGTATGCTATATTTATAACTATGCAAGATTATGGAATTCTCGGCCTGATACTGCAGCCAGGATATCCAGAACACTAGTAGGTACACTCTTGATAAAACTATAGGAGACTATAATTATATCATGTTTGGATTCGTTTTGATCAGTATTTGATTCTACATACAATGCAATAGTGGCAACAGGATGAGCTGATGCTGCAGCCAGGATATCCAGAACACTAGAACACTCTATAAAAAATAATAGCACATATGTCGTGTTTAGATTCGTTTTGATCAGTAATTGATTCTACATACAATGCAGTGGTGGCAACACGACGAGCTGATGCTGCAGCCAGGATATTCAGCACACCAGTATACTCTTGAAAAAATTATAGCAGATATGTTGTGTTTGATTCCTTTTGTTCAGTATTTCATTCTACATACAATGCAATGGTGGCAACACGATGACCTGATGCTGCAGCCAGGATATCCAGCACACTAGTAGGTACACTCTGTAAAAAATAATAGCACATATGTCGTGTTTGGATTCGTTTTGATCAGTACTTAATTGATTCTACATACAATTCAGTGGTGGCAACACGACGAGCTGATGCTGCAGACGGGATATCCAGCACACCAGTATACTCTTGAAAAAATAATAGCAGATATGTCGTGTTTGATTCCTTTTGATCAGTATTTGATTTAACATACAATGCAATGGTGGCAACACGATGACCTGATGCTGCAGCCAGGATATCCAGCACACTAGTACACTCTGTAAAAAATAATAGCACATATGTCGTGTTTGGATTCGTTTTGATCAGTAATTGATTCTACATACAATTCAGTGGTAACAACACGACGAGCTGATGCTGCAGCCGGGATATCCAGCACACCAGTATACTCTTGAAAAAATAATAGCAGATATATGTTGTGTTTGATTCCTTTTGATCAGTATTTGATTCTACATACAATGCAATGGTGACAACACGATGAGCTGATGCGGCAGCCAGGATATTCAACACACTAGTACACTTTAAAAAAAATATACCAGTTTAAAAAAACATGAAATAAAAAACTTAAATTAAATTTTAAAAAACCCCCGACACCAAAAAACGCCAGCAAAAATAACAAAAAACGCCTACAAAAAAACGACGCCAAAAAATACAACTAAAAAGTAAATAGTTATTTGTTATGCAAGGCTGGAAAGTAATTGTTTGGCACGAGTGCTTATATTGAAAGCCGAGCAAGCGAAGGATTCTAGGATTTAACCACGAGCGAAGCGAGAGGTTCAAAAGAAGAATCCTGAGCGTAGTCGAGGGTTTCTAAGGCACGAGATGCTAAACAACTTTACAGCTGAGCGAAACACACAATTTTTCACCTCACGACAGCGAGAAAAATGTAGATGGAAGAAAATAAATTGAACACTTATAAAAAATCAGTTTCAGGTTATGCTAGCTAGCTTATGCCAATGCTTCTTCTAAATCGCAGAATTCTTATCCCATGGTAATATAAAATACATCCACTTTCTTCTCTCCATAAAAAAAAAGGCAGTTTCGAAGTCCAAGTATAAGTTCAGCTTTCTAGACCCAGGGTTTGGGTTGGACGTTGATAAGTGAGTTAGCCAGTAATTTTTACATTTAATTATGCAAGTAGCTAAACCTACTTAAAATTAAAATAATTATCTTCATTGCTTCGCCGAATAGATTAGAATTATAAACACATGTAGTACCACGTACGGTGCCGCCAATTACACTGAATTTCGAGAGATATTAGGTTTTTTTTTTTAATGAGGGTATACTGCCACATCGTTCCGACCGGTCTCTCCATTCGTCATTCACGTTTACAGTGCTCCGCCAGTTCACACGTTTAAATAATTTTATTAAGTAAATAGTGTTTAAATCTCAGATAAACAGGTATAATTTGGTGCATTATGGGAAAAAGAAAGCGTAATAAGGACGGCGATGAAGCTTATGAGTATTTAGCGTATAAAATAAAAAAATTGGAATGACAATTGAGACGCGGACGGCGCAGCCCTCGGCATGAATATAATACAGAGCATTCTGTTTCCTCAGAACATTCACCGTCTAACACGGAAGCGCGGAAGTTATATATGTACTCTGTGACGGAAGGTTAGTTGACAGAGTACATACATATAGTTAGTTCAACACCTTTATGATTTGATGCGATGCCGCACGACAATACGAAGTACCTACTTTTTATTGTTAGATATATTATCATGATTTTTTTTTATAACGAATAGGTAACGATGTGTTCTCTAAAGAACGTGAGTGTATGGTTACTAATGCGGGCAGTTTTTGGGGCTGTCACTTTACTTTCTGACGTGATATCATACGAGTGATGCGGGCAACCTATGGGGCTGTCACTTCACCGTAATCGTGATTTTATCACAGATTATAATCATCATCATCATCATCCCAGCCTATATACGTCCCACTGCTGGGCACAGGCCTCCTCTCAGAACAAGAGGGCTTGGGCCATAGTTCCCACGCGGGCCCAGTGCGGATTGGGAACTTCACACGCACCATTGAATTGCTTCGCAGGTTTGTGCAGGTTTCCTCACGATGTTTTCCTTCACCGCAAAGCTCGTGGTAGATTTCAAATGTAATTCCGCACATGAATTTCGAAAAACTCAGAGGTGCGGGGGGGGGAACAGATTATAATGAAATTGATGAATTCGATAAATTATATGTTTATATCATAACGATTTTACATGCAGTAGTGTTCGGGGCCTTAAGGCCGCCATCAAGGGGAATAATAATAATAATAGTGTTGCGGGTAGTTTTTGGGGCTATCACTCACTTTTAAATAAACCTGTAAATAGACTCACCGTAAATTACTTACGTCACTTGCAGACGGCGTTTTACCATTCGAAACAAATACCTCCGGGGTAGATGATGAGTTGATCAATGAGAATTCCGTACGTTCTACGGTTCACGTCTCATTACCGTCGACAAGCTCAGTTGAACCCGCCATACCCCAGTCATTGCCACAGGCGCAGCCGCCGCCTCAGACACAACCGTTGCCACCTGAAGAACAGGAACCCATAGAACCTTTGGCACCTGTTACGGAGCTAGATAGTATTATTCTAGAAATATTCGGTGATGATCCCTCAGTAGTTAAGCAGTACGGTAAAGAAATCCAGGCCGATCTCGCAGTGAGGCTGCAACACATTGCTAGTAATGGTCTTTCTAAAGAAACTAGCAAAGAATTATGCGAAAAATACCTACCTCCCAGCAACTGTACATTGATAGACGCTCCAGAACTTAACCCGGAGATAAAAGCCGCTGTTTCTGAAGCGGTAATAAAGCGTGACAAAGGCTTACAGTTAAAGCAAAAGCAGGTAGTAAGGAAGTAAGGGGGGGTAGTAAGGGGTAGGGGAGAGTAAGGCAGCCGGTGAAATTACTGGCACGTGAGGTATCCCATCTTAGGCCTCTAGGTTGGCAACGCGTCTGCAATACCCCTGGTGTTGCAGATGTTTATGGGCGGTGGTGATCTCTTACCATCAGGAGACCCACTTGCTCGTTTGCCATTCAGTCGTATAAAAAAAAGGTAGGGCGAGCCATCACGTGCATTGGTGAAGCTATTAGTACCCTCATATCTACAGAAAATAAAGATATGGCAGTTGTAAAATTACTAATGGACGCTAGTCGCTTACTTTGCGATAACCAAAATCTTAATTCGGTTACGCGACGAAACTTTATCCTCTTTAGCATAAAAAAGGAAATGAAGGATCAGATACAAAAGACAAAAATCGACAAGCTCTTATTTGGTGCCGACCTTGCAGAGACCCTAAAAACCGCCAAGGCTATCACGAAATCTGGAACTGACCTTAAAACATCGGCACCGCCTAATAACAAACCTACGTTTCCCAAGAATAAGACTCCGCTACAACAGGCTACAACCCTGCCACAAAGAAATAATTTAAACTGGAAGGCTCAGGCCTCAGGGGAGCCAGCGGGGCAGGGGGCCTGCTCCGAGGACGCAGCACGCCAGCAGTTCAGGGACGTCGTATCGAGCGCATCAACACAGAAACAACAGCCGCCGCTAGAATCGGTGAGATACGCGGGTAGACTTTCCTAGTTTTACTATCAATGGTCATTATTAACTAATGACCCTGTCATATTATCATGGATAAGTGGGTATGAAATTATTTTATCTCATCCGATTGTGCAAGCTCAGCCTCCGACAAACATAAATCATACAAATGTCGATAAGTTCCACATTAGAAAATGTATTGCCGATTTGATAAGATCCGGTGCTATATCTGAGTGTGAGCCTTGCGACGGACAATACTTGTCAAGTATATTTCTAGTTCCGAAACCAAACGGTGAGTATAGTGTAACAACCACATATCTCTGTGTGAATACTGATAATTAGTTAAATCCTAGACAGCTTAGTTATATTTTAATTTTGTATAATGGCAACACTGACATTGTGAAGGGAAGGGGTAGTCAAGCTAAAGTTATATAAGACGGGTCCCCGATCAGAGAGGGCAATTTTTCTGCATTGTTAACTAGCGATAACTAGTCTAAGCAAAAACTCTGTTCGATTACAACAAGTGAACTTTGAGAAATAAATAACTCTGGTGTTATACTTGTTTTGCTGGTTTTCTCCCTCTGAAGGTTACAACCTTCAGAAGTGGGATGAATACGCTCACAAAAGGTACGTAATTTTTTATTTTCCTTTGTTTCCTAGTAGTGCATCTTAATTTAGTTATTTAATTTCAAATAAATAACATCTAACGGATATCAAAATATACTGCACACGTCTTGCCAGGGCTACTCTCTGGATACATATACATAATTATACTGCACGCGTCTTGCCAGGGCTACTCTCTGGAGACGTACATACGCACTCACATACTGCACACGTCTTGCCAGGGCTACTCTCTGGAGACGTACATACGCACTCACATACTGCACGCGTCTTGCCAGGGCTACTCTCTGGAGGCGTACATACGCACTCACATACTGCACGCGTCTTGCCAGGGCTACTCTCTGGAGGCGTACATACACATAATTATACTGCACGCGTCTTGCCAGGGCTACTCTCTGGAGACGTACATACGCACTCACATACTGCACACGTCTTGCCAGGGCTACTCTCTGGAGACGTACATACGCACTCACATACTGCACACGTCTTGCCAGGGCTACTCTCTGGAGGCGTACATACACATAATTATACTGCACGCGTCTTGCCAGGGCTACTCTCTGGAGACGTACATACGCACTCACATACTGCACACGTCTTGCCAGGGCTACTCTCTGGAGGCGTACATAAACATATACTGCACGCGTCTTGCCAGGGCTACTCTCTGGAGACGTACATACGCACTCACATACTGCACACGTCTTGCCAGGGCTACTCTCTGGAGGCGTACATAAACATATACTGCACGCGTCTTGCCAGGGCTACTCTCTGGAGACGTACATACGCACTCACATACTGCACACGTCTTGCCAGGGCTACTCTCTGGAGGCGTACATACACATAATTATACTGCACGCGTCTTGCCAGGGCTACTCTCTGGAGACGTACATACGCACTCACATACTGCACACGTCTTGCCAGGGCTACTCTCTGGAGGCGTACATACACATAATTATACTGCACGCGTCTTGCCAGGGCTACTCTCTGGAGACGTACATACGCACTCACATACTGCACACGTCTTGCCAGGGCTACTCTCTGGAGGCGAACATAAACATATACTGCACGCGTCTTGCCAAGGCTACTCTCTAGAGACGTACATACTGCACGCGTCTTGCCAGGGCTACTCTCTGGAGGCGTACATACATATACACTTCACGCGTCTTGCCAGGGCTACCCTCTGGAGATGTATACACATACATACACCACGCATTTTTAAAGGGATTTATAGAAATTTGCTTCTGATTTATGAATTATAATAAAACTACAACCTTAATTATTATCATAATCCTACCCCCTGTAGCGCTAGCTTTAGGAGCGAGAGAGAAATTAAACAATTTTGACAATTTTACAAAGTTTAACTATATTAAAAAATAAGAGTTACTAACGCTAACCATGTAGGTAGGTAGATAGACCTCAGGTTAGTGGGTTCTAGAATTCACTGTTACAGAAAATAAGCCGTGTTCAATTAGCACTGTCTTATTGGACAGCCACTTCCCTGCAGTGTGCGCGCGGCCGATGACGTCACGGGTAGTTCCGGGATGATGTCGGGTCCGTCGTGTTGGTAGGAGTGGTCGAGGCGCGTAACCCTCGCAGCCGGCAGTGTGAACCCTGGAAATCCCATTTTTAGACCTTTAGTGAAATGTCCGATTTCACGTTACTGACTGCAACATCCGTTGAAAAGCGAAGCTGGAAGCACTACTAGCAGGATGGGCTACCAACGCATTAAATAGTAATCAATGATGTTGCAGCAGCATACAAAATCATTTAATTTATCAATTTTGTACCTATAAGTTTTAGCTATAATTTTACCAACAATAGATAAGTTATTTGTATATATTTTTTTACTAACAAAGTGGATGTATTTGTCTGAATAAAATTAATAAATGATTATTGTTATAAAAGATTAACTATGATGAAATTCGTTAACGTTAACTAATCGTTATTTTTTCGTTAACGGTTAAAACGGCATAATTTAAAGTTGTAACCTTTTAATTTAGGTATTGTTTATTAATATTTACATACTTTTAAGCAAGTAATTAAAGCAAAATCAAAATTATAATATAATAATTTTGACAAGAGGGTAGATAATTATTAGGCGAAAAAGCAACTATCTACTGATTCACGTTAGCATAGATTATAAGTAATAAATTTGCAACACTCACCCAGCGGGCAAACACAATTCACTTATAAATTATTCGGCACGTTACACGGGAACTGAATGTAGTATCTTATTTAAATAGTTAAATTAAATTTAGAATTATATTAGCGACGGTAATTAATTAGAAGGTGTGTGCTTCGTTGTCGCTGCTCCGGTCAAGTAAGCGAGTGCCGTTACCCTCCCCGCGCGAGTCCTCTCACGTAGATAGGTCATGACCAGGGCTTGTTAACGTTACCAAATTCACACTATAAGTAACGTTAAATACCGGTAAAAATCATAAAAATACCTAGTACCGGTATTAAAATTTAACGTTAATTGATAACTTAACATTATTTAACGTTACCTAATTACCGTTATTTTTACCGGTAAATTTACTTTACATTGTAGGGCTTGTTAACGTTACCCAATTCACATTATTATAACGATACCGAAGTAACACTATCGGTAATTTTTGCTATGCTACCGAGTGTTGCCAATTTAGCGCGTGCATACTCGCTCGATAAATGAGGATAATCTGCCATTTAACGTTACCCAAGCTTACCGGTAAATAGTAATATAAATACCGTTAAAATGATTTAACGATACTTTTGAATTAACGTTAATTTAATGAATAGCTGATAACGTTACCATTTTTTTTACCGGTAAAAAGTTGTATAAGTAACGGTAAATCGTTTAACGTTAATTATCATTTAACGTTAAATTGGTTTGACAGTTGGTAACGTTACCACTTTTTAACGGTATTTAAAGCCCTGGTCATGACATCGCATAACTCCAGAGTAACACTCCTATCGCAATTCAATAGCAACATCTTGTATTGTTACTGAATTACGATCACAGTAGTTAAGGACCTTTAGTTTTAGTTATAGTATTTAAGTTATTATTGTTTAATTAGCGTTGTTAAGTTATTTTTAAGTTTGTAAATAGTAAAATATATGATAGAAATATTCATTCAGGAGACGCTGTAACGATTACGTTACACCCCAACAAAAAAAAAGTGAAAGAACTAAGTAAGTAAGTACCCGTTTAGTCCAATAATTTAATATTTGATTGATCATAGCTAATTGGTATTTTATATACCTAAGGCTTACATGACAGGCTTTTAATGGAAACTGTTCCTAAAAACGGCAACAAACCTGGGTAATGATAGTATGTATCTTGACTTGAGTTGAATTTGATCTGGCATATATGTTGTGCTCACCAAATGCGAATGGGTACTCCATTATTACTCAGCACTGTGTAGCAAACTACTATTAGCGCGAACTAGTACAACACAACCGAATAGCCCTCATTTCTTCCAACGGACATTTATTATCGATATAGTTGTAATTAATGATTTTTCGTTTCGAGTTCCAGAGATGGATCTCGATGATGCAACAGATAACGAGCGGCGTAGCCGCAGCCGCACGAGAAGCACAATTTTGAGATCTCGATACCTCAGGACTCCAGAGCGAACCACGGCTAGGCGCAGTCGTACCGACCGAGATTCACGCGATCGTCGAACTCGTTCACGCAGCCGTAGTCGTTTACAAAACCTACGGGAAAAGGAAGAGGAATTGAAAATTCACAAACGGCGAGTTGCAGCCCTAGAAAGTCAACTTGAGCACGAGAGATCTAGTCTACGAGCTCGCGAGCAACGAGGCGCGTCCAGAAGCAGGCGTGGACGTTCACAAGAGAGACAAAGGTATGACTGAGCATCTGTATTTTTTGAAGAATTTTTGAAATTAATGAAAAATAACCTCTAGACCTAGTGAGCGGGAAACCTTTACTGCAATGAACAACGTTATTCCAGAATTTGATCCATTAATGAAAGAGCAGACTATAACTACATGGTTAGGTAAAGTAGATGAGTGTGCAGAGATCTATGGTTGGACAGATAGGCAGGTCATACACTATGCACTCCCTAAGCTAGTAGGGCTGGCGAAAGTTTGGTACCAGGGCTTATTTACCATCGATCAAGCGTTCATGGACGGAGTGGAAAACTCTTCTGGAGGAATCCTTCCCGTCTACCGAAAATTATGCAGAGCTTCTGACCGAGATGCTAAACAAGCGAGCTCAGTTTGGAGAATCGTTAGAACTATATTATTTCGATAAAATTAACCTACTGAATCGCTGCAGAATTTTCGGTAAAAATGCTGTGGATTGCGTCGTACACGGGGTTGACGACAGAGGTGTCAGGGTTGGGGCTCAGGCCGCGAAGTTTGAAAAACCTGAAGATGTTTTAGAATTCTTTAAGACCGTACGTAACAACTTTGACAGGAACATCAACAGAGATAAACGTGTTCCTACTTCTAATCAGAACGCTCGTGCTAAGAATATCGATCAATCCAACTCATCGAAACCAAACCAGAACCCTTTGAATCCCCACCAAGTGACTTGTTTTAATTGCAAACAAAAAGGACACTCTAGCTTTAAATGTCCGAAGCCGCTTTTGAAGTGCACACATTGCCATTTCATAGGACATACTGAATCAGAATGTAGAAAGAAAAATGCAAAAAAGAGAACTAGACCATTTTAAAAATATTAGTCGATGTAAAATCAGGGATTTTGCCCGCTTAGTTGGTCTACTTAATTCTGCATGCCCTGCCATAGAATATGGATGGCTTTATACTAAAGAATTTGAAAGGCATAAATATCTAAATTTAAAAGATAACCCAGAGAATTATGAGAAGTATATGAACTTGCCCCAATGTCTGGTTTCCGAGTTTGATTGGTGGTGTAAAGCTATCGATCAACCTGCAAGTAAGATCAAATACAAAAAGACTATTATGACTATTGTCTGGAAATTTTTAGCGACGCTTCTACTACGGGGTGGGGAGCTGCTTGTGGTGGGGAGACTGCAAGTGGCCCGTGGTCCGCGGAAGAAGGCAGCAAGCATATTAATTACCTGGAAATATTGGCTGCCTTCTTCGGCCTAAAAGTGTTTGCCAAAACAATGTGTAATTGCCAAATTTTGCTTCGTGTTGATAACACAACCGCGATTTCTTACATAAATCGTATGGGTGGCGTGCAGTTTCCTCACCTGACGCGAGCTGCAAAGGATTTATGGCAATGGTGCGAATCCAGGAACATCGTTGTGTATGCATCATATATTAAGTCTGCTGACAACAGCGTGGCTGATGCAGAGTCACGACGTTCACACCCAGATATTGAATGGGAACTGAACGACGTGGTTTTTAAAAAAAATATTAGTACATTCGGAATTCCAGATCTTGACCTTTTCGCCAGTCGCCTTAATAAAAAATGCAAAAAGTATGTGTCATGGTACAGGGACCCAGACGCATTTGCCATAAATGCTTTTACCTTATCATGGTCGAAGTTTTTCTTCTATGCGTTTCCTCCTTTTACGATGATTTTGAAAACATTAAGAAAAATCATAAGAGATAACGCTACAGGCATCGTTATTGTTCCTTTATGGCCAACCCACCCTGGTTTCCCTTATTCAAAAAGCTGCTTGTATCGAAACCTTTGTTTTTCGAACCTAGAAACTATTTAATTTTGTGTCATTCCAGCGACCGCAGTGTGCACCGCCGGCTTACCCTGGCTGCCGGGGTCTTGTCCGCGAGTCGCTACTAAGAAAAAACGTCCCGGACAAGTCTATTAATATTATGCTAGCCTCTCTTTCAGGAGATTGCATCAAACAAAACGATTCCTGTCTAAGAAAGTGGTATCAACATTGTACTTTACATTTTATTAACTTGTTTAAAACATCAATTTCCCAGATTATATCTTTCTTAACAGAGTTATTTGACGCTGGGGTTCAATATAGTACTTTAAATAGCTATAAATCGGCATTATCCCTTGTTCTCGAAACGCAGGTAGGCAGCGATGAACGCATTAAGCGGTTTTTCAAAGGTGTTTACAGATTGCGCCCACCATTGCCGAAATATAATCACACCTGGAATACCTCAATTGTATTAGAAGCATTAACTTCTTGGTATCCCAACGAAGACTTAACGTTAGATAAAATTACTAGAAAACTTGTTACTCTTCTTGCTCTTGTTACTGCTCACAGAGCACAAACATTAAGTAAGGTTCTCGCTAGCAACATTGAGTTCCAGCCAGACAGAGTAGTTATTAAAATCCCCGATCTTATAAAAACCTCCATAGTCGGTGCAATGTTACTTCTCTTACCATACTTTAACGAAAAACCGGAAATCTGCCCGGTAAGGACATTAAATGTTTACTTGGCTAAAACAAAGTTGCTACGTGGTGATCAGCTGCCCCTTTTCGTAGGACTTGAGAAACCTCATAAATCGGTTAGAATGTGGTATAGACATCACAATGTTTACCGCCCATAGTACGCGTCACGCGGCAACCTCCAAGGCACATAGCCTGGGAGTAAACTTGGATCTAATCAGGAAAACCGCCGGAGCGGTTCTTCTCTTACATTTGGTAAATTTTACGATAAATATATAAAAGAGACAGATGATTCATCTTTTGCTAGAAGTATTATGTCTAATAACTTACAGGTTATTAATGAATAATTATTGATTGAGATGTAATTAATTAATTACATATATTATTATAGATTAGAAATTGAATAATTTTGATTTTCTATTTTCGGAATAATAAATGGTGAAAAGATTATTGAGTGAAAAAATGATTTTTTATACGATATTTTATGAGACCTCTGAAGATCTACATGTGTTTATAATTCTAATCTAGAAGACGAAGCAATGAAGATAATTAGTGATTAAACTACGTGAAGTTCTATCATAATTATCTGAGTTGCTTCGTCGAATAGATTAGACTCCCTCCCTCCCATTTAATGTCACCCCTAGCATAAAATATCTCAAAATTCATTACTGAAACTCTAAACTAAATGACGATTGGAGAGACCGGTTGGAACGATGTCGCACGCAGTATACCCTCATTAAAAAAAAAACCTGATATCTCTCAAAATTCAGTGTAATTGGCGACACCGTACGTGGTACTACATGTGTTTATAATTCTAATCTATTATACGAAGCAACTCAGATAATTATGATAGAACTTCACGTAAGGTAAGTTCGTTTAATCACTAATTATAAGGTAAGTACTAGAATTGGTAATACAGTGTGACCTTTTTCCCTCTGGTAGGTGCGTTCTGAATTTGACCACATATCTATCTACCTATTTGTCGTTATTTTTTGTGAATAAAGACGAAAAAACTTATGTAATAGAACAAAATGTAAATAAATGTTATCTATTTTTTTTGGTATTAATAAATAACAACAATACTTATCTAATAACAAGAATGAAAACACTAACGCATTTATATTAATGAAATAATGACAAACCACGTTTCAGAACGTGTCATTGTGTTTTTTTTTCTCGGGTGTGTTTCCGAATCCCTTTTCATCATTTGATATCCTATTTTCTTCTTGTTTGTTCTGTATTTTTTTTTGTAATTATAGACGCATTTGGAATAATTTCAGTAAACTGAAATGAGCTATATTAATGTTAAGTAATAAGAATAAAGAACAGATTAATTAACAAATTTAAATATTAACAATGTATGAAGAACTTTCTTTGTGAACACGTCAATATGCAACGCTTATATTTCCTCAACCTCGTATCTACCCGAAATGTATACAACAAATCAACACTCTATCGTACGTATTACTCATAAAGATGATTCTTTAGCAATGTTGTGGCCAGATACGAGGTTGTGAAAGTAAGTGGTCGATATGTATTTTCAAGGCGGCACCCGTTCACGATAACGTTCGAATTTCAAAAACTCTTTCCAGCCAAGAGGATAAAAAGCGACTTTCCACGCAGATTTCGAAGGATAAAGACAGCTTTTTGGAGCGTGAGGTGAAAAAATAATTATGCACTACCTAGACTGCGAAGAATTCGTTTATCCCTATCCCGCGGGGACTATGCTGATTTGACGCAAAATAAGCCTACGTTGATTTAGTATAAGTACCTAGTATTATTTTTTTCACCTCAGCACCTCAAACAGGCAGGTTTTGCTATGAGAAATCAGTGATTTTGCTCACCCCGTGAGACAAAGTAACTTGTTATTTTTTTTTAATGCTGTGTTGGGTCTACTCACTGAATTCCAAATATTTGAACCAAAGAGGATTTGAACTTTATTTTGATCTGTCATTTCACTTCAACACGAAAAAAGCGAGAGATAATATCAAATGTGTTGATTACAATCTTAAATTAAATTTTTGGTATAAAAAATATATCGATACCTAATAAATTACATGACGAGATATTACCAAAATGTAAATTTTCCCGATCTTTTAATAAAGAATGCAACCTCGTTGCACGAAAGCCACTTCACTTGTTTTTTTTTATACAAGAATTCCGTACCTTGCCTCTACAGTTGGAATAAATATTTGTTAAATTGAATGAATTTTTAACAAATCTATTTATGTTTATGTAGTATATAATAAACGTAAATGGAAAAAACTTAAACCATTTGAGATTCGCTGACGACATTGTACTATTTGCAGAAAGGCCAGATATATTACAAATTATGTTGCAACAACTAGATATTGAAAGCAGAAAAGCAGGACTAACCATGAATCTAGTTAAAACAAAAAATATTGACAAATTCAATCAGAGAAAATGTAAAAATAGGAGAAGAGACTATAGAATATGTTGATGAATATATATATATTTGGGGCAACTAATATCAATAAAGGACCAATACTCAAAAGAAATAGATAGAAGAATAAGCAACACTTGGAAACGCTACTGGTCGCTAAAAGACATATTTAAAAACGAGACAATTCCCATGCATGTGAAAAGTAAACTGTACAACTCGTGTATACTTACATGCCTCACTTATGGGTGTCAAACTTGGCCTTGTACAAGCAAAATCAGTCAGAAACTAATAACCGGCCAACGCAGTATGGAACGTAGTATGCTAAGTATAAGGCTAAGTGACATGTGGAAGTCATCAACAATAAGGAAAAGGACAAAAGTTAGCGATGTACTACTAAAAATAAAACGTCTCAAGTGGTCATGGACTGGACACATTATCAGAACAAATAGAGAAAAATGGACGAAGGACGTAATGGAATGGTATCCTAGGAATGGAAAAAGACGAAAAGGAAGGCCACTAAAAAGATGGGAAGATGACTTACCAAAAGGATGGAGAAGATTAGCCCATGACAGGGAAGGAAGAAACTAGGGGAGGCCTATGCCCAAGGACAACCTGACCAATAAAATGGTTGCCGAATACATATTTACATAAAATTAAAGTGGGGAGTAAAGTACTGGATAGATGATGAAAAAAATTGTCTAGACTTTGCCCCCCTGACTAACTACCTATCTAACTATTACTACTACTAGTTATTTTTAAATTTTTTTTGTACATTAGTTTATAAGCTTAATTTATACCTACTACTTTTTTTGGTCAGAGAATAAAGGCTTTATTATTATTATTATAGTATATAATTTAATTTGTAAATCTTTAAAATTCATATTTAATATAATTTATAATAAATTGTACGTTTATTGTTCAACCTTTAATGACTCCACGATGAGGCTTTCTGCAGTATTAAAAAATGAGTGTGACATTAGTACAAGAAGTTCTTCAAATTACAATGCATGTTATGAGTATGAGATTTGTATTGTATCTACTGGACACTTTTTTATGATTTTTGATGTGATTCCTATATTTGTTTCTTAATAATCGGATTCTATTAAAAAAAATGTGTTTTGTAAACAGGTAGGTAAGGTATATTTGGTTTTATTATTATGTTACATTTAAATTATTTTCTCGCTGCTAAGGTGAAAAATTGTATGTGTCACACGAGACCAAAGTTTTTTTGCATCTCGTGTAGTTGAATCTCTTGCTGCTCTCTTCTTCGCTTACTCGGGATTCAAAATCAACACTCGCAACAAAAAACAACTTTGCTCTCTTGTTGCACAAATAACTATTTTATCTAATCGTCGTCGGTGTCGGGGGACCGCTAAGGTTAATACTTTTAAAAATAACATATTATTATGTACTTTAGTTTTCTGTTAACACAGTGAATGGATCGTAGCACACCTTTATGAATACCCAGAAAATCTCCAAAAGAGCTCGTCTGGCTGTGCATAGAGGGGTGCTGGTACCAACGCTCATGTATGGAAGTGAAAGTTGGGTATGGCAGGAAAGGCATCAGAGTAGAATTAATGCGGTAGAAATAAGAGCGTTAAGAAGTATGTTAGGTGTGAAATTGAGTTGAGTGACAGAATTAGAAATAGTGCGATAAGGGAAGTTGTATGCTTGGATGGTTTGGGCATGTTGAGAGAATGAATGAAAACAAATTCACTAGGCAGATCTATGAGAAAAGCGTGAATGGGAACGTTGGAAGAGGAAGGCTAAGACGAACGTACCACGATCAAATCGAGGACGTTCTGAAGAAAGGTCGGGTCAGGAGTACTCTAAACCGACGTGCATGCATGAAAAGATTGGTGAATGTAGAGGAAGCGAGAGTTGTATGCCAGGATCGTAGCAAGTGGAAGGATGTAGTCTCTGCCTACCTCGTTGGGAAAGTGGCGTGATTTTATGTATGTATGTATGTTATTACTATTTCACCTTGTGGATGGGAATTGACAAAGAAACTACGAATGCATTGGATTATATAATTATATTATAATTAATATATTTAAAATCACCATTATAATTCCATGGGTGCCAAATAACACGAATTATCTGTAAGTAATAAAACACCTTATCGCAAGAACACAAAACCAACAATTATAAAATAATATAATTTAAGGATTTCTTCCAGTTAATTAACTAAGTAAATACGAAGTAGGTAGTTAAGTATGTACTAAATAACAATTGCAAATGTCATGCTTAGTTAAAATTCGCAAGATACACAAATTAATAAAAATATAAATTCTCGACTCCAGTAGCATAAGATCTGATCACTGATGTAGGTTTTCTCAACTTTCCTAGAATTTTTAATAGAAAATACGGTTTGTAAATAAATGTGATTGCTATATTAAGGTTTTCAATGTGTTTAGAGCAGGGGTGGCCCAACGGTCGATCGCGGTCAACCGGTCGATCGCGACTATTAGTCCAGTCAATCGTGGCAACGCAAAAATTATAAATACTGAACACTGAACTATGCTGTCTCATTTAAGATTTGAAGAAGTATGTAACTAGTAGATCGCACAGGGGTTCGTCAGTAAACAGTAGATCTTGGGTCTAATCAAGTTGGGCCCTCCTGGTCTAGAGTATCTCTAATGAAAAGTGATACTGGGGTTTATCAGAAAATGTATATCTAATACACTCTCGTTAGTAATCCCCTTCTTACGCCCTTAATGTACAATGTACTATTGACGCATTATGTCTTATCTAGTAATCATACGTAACGTACCTATGTTGTATCAACATTTGCGAAGCAAAAGGTCTATAATGTCAGTCATGGAGGAACACAAATTGGCATAAATCTTTAAGTAGGTACAAATACGCTGGCCGAAAAGCTTTGAGATGAGAAGTCTTACCATAAAGGTGAAAGTTAAAATTAGTCCTGATGCGTCTCTGTACTTTGGAAACGACGTCAGATTCGACCTTATGCATTTCAATATTTCTTCAACGGAAAGAGATAGAAATATAAGGGTCTGTGTGGTAGACAAAGAAGTATTTTAAATAAAGTACCTAGTGTAAATAAGTCAATTTCGACGGATATTCACATCAGACCTTATGCAACTCGAGTCGAGTATACTCTCAAGAAAATGTTACCTACTCAAAGCTAGTTGTTCCTTCCATTAAAAAATATAATTTTGAAAGTGTTTAACTTTATAATCATAGAAACACAAAATTATGGATTAATCACATGGAAAATCTTCGAATCCTTCAGTCTTGCCGTGTTCTTTTTTTATTATGTCTGCTGCCTTCTCAGCTATCATGATTGATACCATTGCAGTTGTCCCTCTTGGAATAAACGGCATTATACTGTCATCTGCAACACTCAGCTTCTTTATTCCTTTAACTTTTAAATTATTGTCAACAACCAAACCCATAGCACAAGTGCTGGCGGGATGGAAGATGGTAGTGGCCATACTTTTAACATAACATGCCCAGTAATCTTCACTCTGATATTCTAAATCATCACATTCTGGAAGCGGTGGTCTGATAAATGTACCGTCAACATCAGAGTATTCCGGGGTACTTTCTAAATTTTTGATCTTCTTAACAGCACCTATCATTCTTTCTAAATCTTCTTCGGCAGCGAAGAAGTTGTTAAAGATCTTTGGAGGATCAAATGGATTAGTACTGCGAAGAGTCACCCTACCTCTAGACTCAGGCTTAGTTAGCGCAACTAAAGAAAAAATCTTTTCTTTTTCAGGGTCTGTCAGGTAGTAGGCTGTCGAAACTTCTAAATTATAATTAAAATTGACTGCGATTAAGTAAAAGAAAAGTGGTGATAGAGTACCAAATAATAATGTAATATGTTGTAAATCTAGAGTTCCTGTTGATGAAGAGAAAACGCCAGAAACTATAGGAGTCGGAAATGATGACAATTCAGTGAGAGATACAACTGTATCCAATGCAGATATTACATTGCTCTGCCCAGACAAAACAACAGGTACAAACACATGGTCTTGCAAATTTTCGCCAACTGGTAAATCTTGAACTACAGGGATGTCTAGGCGTTCTAAGTCCTTTTTTGGGCCTATTCCAGACAACAATAATAATTTTGGTGAATTAAACACGCCAGCAGAGAGTATTACTTCAACATCTGCATATACATTTATTCGACCAAACTTTGTAGCTATTCTCACCCCTATAGCCTCTTTATTGTCATTTATCAGGATCTTAATGACTTGTGCTTCTTTGAGGATGTGGAAATTACCATTGTCTTTTATCGGAAGCAAATATTCTTCAGCACTACTAGCTCTCCTGCTTTGTTTTTTATCACCCTTAATGTTGAAATACAATTCTCCCGTACCATTAGGTATTGGTACGAATGGATCTTCAAGTATATTCATGCCTAGTTCTGAGTAACCTTTAAGCAGTCTTCTATTTTTTTCTACAAATAGTTCATTATTACTTTGAGGTTTAACACTAAATGGGCCTTTATCGCAGTGATATTCTGATGTTGGTCCGTTGACAAGTTTTTTATCAAGCATATTTTCTGCTTTCTTTAAGTACTTGAGCACAGATTCCCAATTCCAGTTGGTATGGCCAGCTGCAGCCCATTCATCGAAGTCTAGCTTTGAACCTCTGAAAATAAAGAATTACTTTATTTTTATTTATATACGTATAAGAGCAGTGTATAAGAGGGGTAAAACGAGCATGCGCCCATTGACATCTGCCAACACGAGGGGTGTCACAGGTGCGTTGAGAGATTGATAGGCTCGTTTTTAGGGTTCCGGAGCTAAAATGGCAAAAACGGAACCCTTATAGTTTCGCCATGTCTGTCTGTCTGTCCGTACGCGGGTTTGCTCAGGGACTATCAATTTTAGAAAGCTGTAATTTTGCACGAATATGTATGTAAACTATGCCAACAAAATAATACAAAAAAAAAATTTTACTTTACCTTCCATACACGTAAAGTGGGGGTGATTTTTTTTTTCTCATCTAACCTTGTAGTGTGGGGTATCGTTGGATAGGTCTTTTAAAATCATTAGGGGGTTGCTAAAACGATTGTATGTTTTAAACGGTGATATGTTTGCAAAATATTCAACTTTAAAGTGCAAATTTTCATTAAAATCGAGTGTCCCCCCCCCCCTCTAAAATCTAAACCGGTAAGTGAAAAATTTGAAAAAAATCAGAATGGTAGTAAGTATATCAAACTTTCAAGGAAAACTATAACGGCTAAGCTTGCTTGAGAATTATTAGTAGTTTAAGAGTAAATAGCAGCCTAAGGTATAAAATATACCTAAACGTGGAAGATTCCGTATAAAATACGAAATCCTGAGAAAAATATTACGTAATTTATTCATAATGGCTACGGAACCCTATTTTGGGCGTGTCCGACACGCTCTTGGCTGGTTTTTTAAATATATCTAAGGTGTGCCGCTCTAGAAATAATGTCCCAGGAAACTGGTTCCATATTTTTGTCGTGCGTGGAAGCGGACGGTGCTAGATTGCCAACCATCAAGGTGGTGAGAATGAAATTATTGACGGGTGCGTACAATCCGAATAATTCATCTGAGCATTCCCCATTACAATAAATAGTTACAATGTTACAATGTTACAATGTTGTAATGAATTTGGGAGTAGATGCTGACACCTGAGATACAGGTTTATACTTAGTTCATTGGTCAGTGACTTCATAAAATTATGTACAATCTCTTCTTCATGAATAAAATATTATTATTATTTATTATTATTACAATACAACAATACAATACACGGTACAATATGCGGTACAAAATGCAGAGATATGATACCTACATCCCTCTGCATTGCCAGAGGATTAAGCCAGTCAGAGAATGCCCGGTTGCCAACAAATCTAGTAGCTCTGCGTTGGATGCGGTCAAATGGATGAAGCTGATACTGTGTTTATCTCTAGTCTAGACGTTCCATATACCTATACGAATAGAGCCCCACAATATCTTTAAACACCTCTTAAACTAAACTAAACATGCCAAAAGTAACGTTTTCTAAACACCAACATACATAAACAATGTTCAGCAGTTATCTAAGTTTTTGTGGTAGGGTGGATTATATTTTGCACCGATAGGTATCTAATACTAGCTTTTCGCCTGCGAGTCCTGCGACTTTGTCCGCGTTAAATTAATTAAACTATCGAATGAGTAAAAATGTCAATAATAATTACATCTAAATTATAAATATCAACATATTTGAATGTCAAAAATTTAAATATCGTACTGTTAATAACATTTATTTCACATAATCTAGTCATTTTTAGCACTCGCTGGCCGCTGCCGCGGCACGCTCGCTGCGCTCGCTCTGCTCATGCGTTGTTGTGGTCACAGTTGTAGGTATTGTAACCAAACTGAACCAAATATTTTTGGTAATTCATCATTTTACCGAAACGTCTATAATCTTCAATAGGTTAGGTTAGGTTAGTATTGCGTCAAGGCACGAAGCGCCTCAACTGGGCGGAATAGGAGCTCAGCCAAGCGGAGCTCCATCGACCCTGTCACGTGATAGTTCACACATAGGATTTTCGGCGCTCTGTACTTCGATACTTTGTACTTCGATATTTATATATTTCGATATCAGTTTTGTAGATAGTTAGATTTTCGATATATTGGACATCGACATTTTAACCGTAGGTATTTTAATTTTCGATATTCAAATATGTAACCTTCGTAAAAGATCAAAGTTCCATACAAATGTTCAATCCCTTCTTGACCCTTTTAAGGGTAGAATTTTTAAAATCGCTGATTTATGTGTTATTTTATTTGTAATTAAAACCCCTTAAAAATGTTTCAACTTTCTAGCCTTTTTCTAGCTTCAAAAATTACGGACTTACATAAAAACTTTGAACCCCTATTAAACCCCTTTAGAGATTGAATGTCGAAAAATCCCATCTTAGTGGATCTTTACAACCTTCAAGAAATATGTCTGACAAATTTCAAGTTTCTGGCTCCAAATAGTTCCTCTCCTTTAAAGTTGGAATAAAAAAAAGGCGAATTTTGTATTTCTTAAAATTAGCCTAAATACATTTTTGAAACGAACCAATTTCATAACGATCAAAGTCCCATACAAACTTTCAACCCCTTTTAGACCGGTCTTTTAAGGGTAGAATTTCTACAAGCGCTGAATTACGTATTTATTTTATTTCTAATTTTCCCAGTTATGTCGGTGTTTCCAGTTATGTATTTATTTCCCTACTTTATATATTTTTTTAATTTTGTATTCACAAAAAGGTTAGATATAATAAAGTTAACCAAAGCTTCGGGTAACCTAAACTAATAGTATCATCATCATCATCAGCCAAACATCAGCAGGACGACCACACTGTTGAACAGCCTCCCCTAGAACATCACAATAATCGACAACTCGCCACTTTCATTCACCGCCTTCCTACAACTCTCGCAATGTCGTCCATACTAAACTACCTACAATACATCAATGAAAAGCACATCCACTTTGGTAAAGCCATTCCTGGGATTAGCGCGAGCAAACGCGCAAACAAACAAACTGCCAAACAACAATTTAAAAAAACATTGTTTTGGATTCTATTGCGCTTATAAATATTATTTCGCAAATATTTTCAGTTTATCGGCCAGTCACAGTTTTTATATATATACATATACCCTGAAATAAATAAAATTCTAAAATATCAAATTCTGATACCAGGATAGGCAGGGCGCCTCCGTGTACCATCAGCCAAATAAGTGGTCTATCAATTTTCAAACAAGTTCTATCAAATGAGTATGTCGCTAAAGTCGAACTTTCAAGTTGACAGATACGTCTATTGGCATTATTGTTTTTTGACATGCAAACTATTATCAGCTTTAGGGTGGTAGACCACATAATATATTTGGCTGATGGTACCTAACTACCTAACTCACACGAACATGTCCAACTTAAGATGAACCATATTGTTGTCAGCTCATCTTACGTTGGAAAATAATTTCTAGGAACTATCCATTTATCGAATTTTATATTCCTGAAATCATTTTACAGACTATAATGAATCAAAACATTAATAGATAACCGAAGTTCTCGCGAAATCAACAACTATTCTTCGAAAAGTGCTCAACAAAATTCTATAAATTTAGATTAGCGTGAATAAATGCACAGACAAACAGACAAACCGACAAACAGACAATAATTCTAAAAATCGTTGTTTTGGGTTCTATTGCGCTAATAAAGGCCCCTACTTAGTAAAAAATTTTCTCAAATATTTCTAATGTACAGACGCCGACCTTCTACAGATTTATTATACCTATGTAAATATAGATATAGATATAACAGATATAGATATAATAGATAGATAGAAAAAGGTCTCTTTAGAAAAAGTTTCAACGTTCTAGCTTCAAAAATGACGGACTTGCATACAAACTTTGGACCCCTGTTAAACCCCTTTAAAGGTCGAATTTAAACAAATCCCTTCTTAGTGGATCTCTGTGACCCACAAGTAATATGTCTACCATATTTTAAGTTTCTGGCTGGGCGATAATGAATCAGTCAGGACAAACAGTTTTATGTAAGTAATAATAATAATAGAATAGATAAGTAAGTAGATATATCAAGTCACTTTTTAAAATAGTCATAAGTATTTTTTAAAATTATAACAAAAAATAGAACCGACTACGAATACTTATTTATATATTAGGCTTCAATCACTCCTGCTGGCTCGCGCTGAGGCACCGACTTCAGACTGGTAGAAAATTATTTCCATGGTTTTTTGTAGTCGGTTCTATTTTTTGTTATAATTTTTTTTCACGCTTTTTAGTGTAAATAATCTAAGATTTAATAGTCAACTTAAAATGTCAACTGCTCGACACCTTTTACGAAAAATTGCTTTTCCGATGCAGAGACGTTCATTATTGAGGAGTCCTGGTGCATCACCACTCTTTCCATTTCACCATATACATTACGACGAGCATAAATTGCTTAGAAACTGTGTTAAAGTAATTTAAAATTCAACCCATGAAGTACTTGTTAATGACTAGTACCTTTGTTGGTCAAATGTGGTGTTCATCATCAGTTCCACTTCACCAAATGATGATTTTCAAGAGCAAACGCACAACTCACAAGTTACTACTAAATATTTTACCATAGGTGTCCCTACAATATTTGAAGAGATCCCTCGATTTCCTTAGAATTCAATCATCGGATCCTGATTTGGTGCTTATGGAACCTAATTGAAGCCATTCATTCCTAGACGAACGAAAAAAAATAATTCAAATCGGTTCGCATATGACGGAATTCTGAGGTAACAAACATTAAAAAAAAATACAACCGAATTGATAACCTCCTCCTTTTTTTGAAGTCGGTTAATAAAATACCTTTTATTCCTTATTCCGTGAGAATTTACAAAAGTCTCTTCTTATCTTAGTGCACCTCTATGGCTCGGGCAAGTAATAGAACATATATAAAAACAAAACATATAATATTCATTACGTATAACTTCACTTTCTATTTTTTTTATTGTAACATTACGTTTGCTCATAACGTATAATGATAAAATATATAATTTCATAATGTATAATGAGCTATGGACGGACATACATACATTGAGTATAACGATCAAATATAATGCAAATATTTTCACAACCTCTAACAACCAAAACATGTAACATTAATTTAATCTTACAACGGAAAACATAACGCTCAAAATTATAAATAAAAAATATATATTTTACCCTTTTACGGTTTCCTCGCTGCAGCCTCGTATGTTACAAATCCTAAGCAACCTGTTTAAATTTAAACAAACATTGATTTACCTTTGTATCAATAAATGATTGATAGTAGAGCTTCCACCGAGTACTTTGCCCCTCGTGTGTACCGATCTTTTCCCATGTTGTGCTTGCGACGTACGTTCATCCACTTCGGAATGGAAATCCCAGTCGTAAGGGCTATGGGTTGCTAGTTGCCAGAGTCCAGGTATCTGCGTAAAATAATTGTCACTGCTTAATTTTTTCAAATTTGGCTAATGAAAGATGAACCCAGCTATTATTTGAGTGGCAACATTATTCAAATGTCATGTGCAAACAGACTAAACAGTATAAGAAAACAGACACTTGAGCTAGTACTATTAGCTATTCTGTGACTTGTTGAGTTTAGTACCTTCGTGTGTTCAAGTAAAGTTTTTTGGAAATTTACTGCTGAAACATGAGTGAAACAATCAAAAGTGGTGTGCGACAGATTATTTTTATCACGATAAGCAAATTCAAACAAAAATAAGTAAAGCGGGAAAACTTGTCCAAACAGAAAAAGTGTGTTTAGAATTTAGATGCGGTGACCGAATTTGTAGGTTAGTAGGCATGGCAAAATATTTTGATACTTATAATATCCCTTTCAGATCTGGTCAATACAATTGTGGTTCCTAAGATTCACTTTTTCTCAAAAATATTCATATTAACCTTTTTATGTTCAACATTTCGTTTTAAATAATTACGTTCTTATTAAGATTGTTTTTTTTTGGAATCTTTTTGTATTTTTTATTTCAATTCCAAATTTTTTGTTACTTTTACGGTCATCCCGTAAAACCTACATCGAAAATACAAACTGAAATATAGATGCTCAGAAAAACCAGAAAAATAAGACCAGCGCTGGAAATCGAACCAAGGTCCTCGGCATTCCGTGCCGTGTGCTATACCGCTACACCACCGCTGGACAACGATACAGACACGAATTTCTCCTATGCACCTCATATCTCAGCTTGTGTTGTTTCTTATTTAGCCACTTAAGCAGCGACACTAGCGACATCTATGCCGTAGCCCTCATCGAGAAACTTTTCGGCACTCCATCGGAACTAACCGCTCACCCGGACAAGAGATATCGTTATTAAGCAATCAAATTAAGATTGTTTTTTTTTAATCTTTTTGTATTTTTTATTTCAATTCCAAATTTTTTGTTACTTTTACGGTCATCCCGTAAAACCTATATCGAAAATACAAACTGAAATATAGATGCTCTGGTCTTATTTTTCTTGTTTTTCTATGCATGGTGGCTAAATATGGTGGTTAAAACTGTTAAAAAATAATTCATTTAACCTTTTCAAATTCCTTTCCTGTGATTTTAATATGAGGCCTATTACTAAAACTCAGTTGTCCGTCTGTCATTAGGCTGTACTGTATCTCATAACATAAACTTTGGCAGTTGAAATTTTCACAGATAATGTATTCTGTTGCGGCCATAACACCAAATACGAAAAAACGGAATAAAATAAATATTCAGGACTACACTGTGGTAGAACAACGCAACCTTATCCTGTTTATGTGCCTTAGAATAAAATTGTCTCAATGTTAGTTGAGAGTTGAAAATAAGTATTTTTTTTTTCACAAAATCCTTATTTAATAACAATACAAGGAATCATATTAAAAAAGGTTATTATTATTCCCCTCAATGGCGGCCTTAAGGCTTAGGCCAATGTCAGTTAAATTAAAGATTAATATATTCTTCTTCTGTACGTTGTACGGTGATTGTAGTTTTTGCAACTTGATAGCAAAATTCCAGAAACCACGCGGAGACCACTTGCGCATTAAAAAATGTCAGACACGAGAGCAATTTAGAATTTTGTGATCACTGTTAAAAAAGGTTGGCGATACCTGAAAAGTTTATTTGACAGTGACAGAAGTGACATTGAGAGATTTAACAGTAATATCTGTCTAGATTTTTTGGTCTTGAATTCCAGTTTTTAGTATAGGTGTTGTTGTTTCTTTAAAAAAATATGGCTCTGTCCATCGGAGGACAATTTTGCCAGTGTCTAGTAGTTTTGCCGTTGTACGGTAAAAAAATTCTAGAAAACGAAATATGAGAGGTAATGGTGGATGAACGATGACAGCGCGAATAGTATAGGTGAGAATGACATGAATTGACATGACAGTCCTACATGGAACTGCTCAGAAACTGTTTAGAAGGGAGTTACTTTTTGTATCGAGGACAGCACTATCTATACTATAATGTAATGTACTGTCTATAGATTGATGGCGTTGCTATGGGTAGTCCCGTGGCACCGGTGATGGCAAATATCTGGATGGAACATTTTGAGACGTAAATATTATAAGCGTTGAATGTAAGATTGTGGAAGCGGTACGTCGACGATATTTTCGGCGTTATGAAAGGTGGGAAACCTGAAGTGGAACAGTTTCTGGCATATCTTAATTCCTTTTATACAAAGAGAAGTTTTACTTATGAGTTGGAAGAGGACATTCATTAGCTTTCCTTGATGTGAAGGTAATGGCGAGACCGGATGGTTCTTCGACACATACCGTCTACAGGAAGCCGACGCACACAGATAGGTATCTGAACGCATCGTCTCACCACCATCCCATATCTGCAACCCGTTGCGAGTTCATTGCAAAATACATACAGGCATTTGATTTGTGTGACCCTGAATTTGTTGAGGTCGAGTTGAGACATGTTCAGGAGGTACTAATGTGTAACGGATGTGGTAAATAAATGGCAGCCCAGAAGGAAACGTAGAACCAAACATCCTGATGTAGCTCGACAGCCTGCGTATATGCCTTATGTGAAAGGAGTGACGGACAAAGATGGTGCCGTTCTAGGCAAGTATTTCATCAAGGTGGTGTACACGCCTTTGTCCAAAGTCGCGAGGCATATTAGGACACTCAAGGATGTTTTAAGTAAGATTATTGTAAGCGCGAACCAAACCGCACGATCTCGCCAACTATTGCATAAACCTGCTATTGGTTTTTAATAGTAGCTAAAAATGTAAAAGTATGTACAAAATAATGATAATAATAATAAAAAAATGTCCTTCCCTTCAAAACACCCGGGTGTTTATAAGGTTGATTGTAGTTGTGGTACTTCCTATATCGGACAGATGAAAAGAACAATAGCTGGTCAAGGAACATATTGCAGCTGTTAAAAATCGCCAAGTGAATAAGTCAGTAATAGCCGAACATTTATTGGAGTCAGGACCAAACCACTGGATTGAGCTTCACAATCCCAAAATCCTCTCCACGGAACGTCATTTTCCACTCAAGAATGGTACGTCAAGCGGTTGAAATAAATAAGACCAAAATTTTCAACCGGGACGATGTAGCTTTCGTCTTCATGAAATCCTGTTATAAATAAGTATCGGTGTCGGGATGAATGTTCGGAGGGACGATCGGACGTTGTTAGTGATGTGTGATGGTGTGATGGGGTGACAAATAAAAATGACCAAGTGCGTGTAGTTCGAGATACGAGTGCCGGTACTTTTTGTGATCAAGTGCGGGTAGTTCGAAGGACTCGCGCTGCTATGCAGACACCACACCCTACCACAGGGCGGCCACGACGTACAAAATACGCGTTCTTGAATCTACATAAGCACGACGACGTCTGTACACGCGTCAATGTGTGCGTAAGATACACAGGGCTGACTGTCGCAAAACCCTAGTACTATTATTATTTATTTCTATTCTGTCAGAAAAGCCTTAAGGGCTAAATAAACGTCTAAAACCTAAATTCGTTTTACTCAAATTGAACCCCTAGGGTCTCACTGCTCTACCCTGACAATTTATAAAGTAAGTAGTTAGGGTACCGTTATCATTTAGCAAAATTATTGCTCCCAAACTTAGTGCCGTCAAACATCGCGTTGCGCACCCGACTACTTTCCTGCGGTTTTCCTGCAATCTGCGCTTGAGGCGCGGGGTAACTCGAATCGGTGCGGGGCGGAGCGTGGCCATTATGTACGTTAGTACTATTAAATATTCTGTGACCCTACCCTTAAGTCTACTCGTGACTACGGCCACTGCAATATGTGGTTGAAACGTCGAGGTAAATATTACTCGTGTGTTTTAGATTGATAAGTTCCGTTTGTGGTATTTTGATTACATTATAGGTTTCTATAATAAGTGTTTGGTCTTACATTAATATGTTACTTCTCAATTGATGTGTGTAGCTACAGTCGGGGGAATAAAATATAGCTGTAGCATCAAATATATGTAAACATCGAACTTATAGTTCGATTTTTTGACGTCTTGAGAATATACCTATAATATATAATAACCTGTTTCCTTGCTTGTACCTAAATATAGAATATTTAGTTTTTTTTTTTTTTATTCGACTGGATGGCAAACGAGCAAGTGGGTCTCCTGATGGTAAAAGATCACCACCGCCCATAAACATCTGCAACACCAGGGGTATTGCAGATGCGTTGCCAACCTAGAGGCCTAAGATGGGATACCTCACGTGCCAGTAATTTCACCGGCTGTCTTACTCTCCGCGCCGAAACACAAAAGTGCAAGCACTGTTGCTTCACGGCAGGATTAGCGAGCAAGATGGTGGTAGCAATCCGGACGGACCTTGCACAAGGTCCTACCACCTGCAAACCTGTTAGTGTGCGAGTATAGCTTGAATATTATGACCAGTTTTTCTGTGAGCTTCTTATGACCATGGCGGCGACTGTAAGTGGCTTTGATTTTATATTTGGTCCATCTCTTGTTCAGTATCTTATCCTATCTTAGTTAAAACTAACCACACCAAAGGCAGGAGGGTCGGAGCCAGCTTCGATCACCAGTACGCGCCATTCAGACACCTCCGCCATCCGGCGAGCCATCACGGACCCCGCCGTACCAGCGCCCACGACGATAATGTCGAAGTGATCACCATCTGAAAACATAGAGACACGTTTTAACACGTTGAGTGGCGTACGGGTACTATTTTTAACCCCCACACAAAAAGAGGGGTGCTATAAGTTTGACTGTTATGTGTGTCTGTATGTCTGTGTGTGTGTCTGTCTGTCTGTGGCACCGTAGCTCTTAAACAGGTGGACCGATTTGAAAGCAGTTTAAAAAAAAAACAAAAAAAAAAACAACCTTTAATACTCGTAACAACTTCGGCTCTCAGTACTATCACCATTTTTTTCTCAAATATGCATCAACATCTAATCTACATACATAATATCTAAGTTTCATATGCCTAACTTGGGTACAACACTGCGAAATAAATACAAATGTACTCTTTAGTAGGTGCTACTTACATGCAAGCAAAACATTACAAATAAAAAAAAACCGGCCAAGAGCGTGTCGGACACGCCCAAAATAGGGTTCCGTGGCCAAGGCCATTAAGTAATATTTTTCTAAGGATTTCGTATTTTATACGGAATCTTCCAAGTTTAGGTATATTTTATTCCTTAGGCTGCTATTTACTCATAAACTACTAATAATTCTCAAGCAAACTTAGCCGTTATAGTTTTCCTTGAAAGTTTGATATACTTAATACCATCCTGAATTTTTTCAAACTTCCACCCAACAGTTTAGATTTTAGAGGGTGGACGCTTGACTTTAATTATAAATTGCACTTTAAAGTTGAATATTTCGCAAACAAATCACTGAATCGAAAAATTGTTTTAGCAACTCCTCAGTGGTTTTAAAAGAGCTATCCAACGATAACCCACATTATAGGGTTGGATGAGAAAAAAAAATCACCAGCATTTACGTCTATGGGAGGTACCCTAAAAAATTTTTTTTTACTTTTAATTGTACCATTTTGTCGGCATAGTTTACTTATATATCCGTGCAAAATTACAGCTTTCTAGCATTGATAGTCCCTGAGCAAAGCCGCGGACGGGCAGACAGACAGACAGACAGACCCAAAGTGGTGTTGAGACGTAGCAGCTTCATTCTACGGATAAATAATTGCGCAGAAGCAAGCCTCGGAGAGGGCTACGGAAGAAGACACAGACTCCTCGCGTAATTTGGATGGGTTCATCATTTTGGGGCACGGTTTACAAGATGAGAGGCCCGTCAAATGTAGGCTGAACCATAACTGGCGCCACAGTGCTTGCAAACGCACTAGCATAAGAAGATCCTATGGCGCCCGCTGTTCAATACTGATGAGAGGCCAAACCGCTGGCTTTTGTGGCTACCAGCACCATCGTACTCTCTAATATTATCTAATAAAGCTAGCATTATTAGGCTGGATTTAACCGTGGGCGATAAAGAGCCGGAGAAAACCATGGTATGAGAAGCATTATATTTCTGACTTATTATTGTAAAGCAAGTGTCTAAAAATGTTCTTATAGCAGTGCATGAGCACTTACCGTAAGGGTAAAAGAAGGCTTTAATTACCTTTAACTGGACTGTTTTCTGGCCAGCTGACATTTACAAAAGACGCTACTGTGGCCAAAAGCTGCAAAGAGCTGACGACAGAATCGATCGTCGTCGTTGGATTAAAGTTGGCAGGGTTGCCCAGTGTTGACGAGAGGATATCCATCGCGTACCAAAAACAACTTGAAATGCGTCTGATTTCTCAGTTTGAGCGCTTTTATATAGGTTAGGTACACATGCGTACTGAAATTTATTAATTGTTTTATCAACGTGCTTTTTTCGTAGCAATAGGTATGGTTGTCAGAAAAAACAAATACATTTTGAATATTCACTTTTGTTCGTAACTATAAAACAAATACGTACTTACCTTTGCCTTCTTTCTTAGCTCGCCTTTGTTCTCCTCTCTGTATATAAGTATTTTTATTTTTATGTGCAATAAAGAGTTTACATAGACTTCTACCCGTGTTAGGAATACACCTCTAGATACGCTCTAGATATGTCTTTACGGTACAAAATCTTTTTCGCCCTAATTTATTTATTTATTTATTCCATAAAATTACAATTATAAACTATTAATTAATGACGGTAACTTAAGTTAGGTAAACATATTGAATATTTTGCATGAGCTATTTATTTTAATGAGCAATGCATGCCAGATGTCAGCGAATACGTCGGCATCCTGTGTCAGCACGAGGTCATTGAGCAGGTCGTTGAGAGTTGTTTTAAAACAATATACGTCAAATGACATTAATTTATGTCATAAAATGAAAATGAAAAATAATTTATTTGACAATGTTAAAGTACATTAATTTATTTATTTATTTAGAAAGTACATCCACATCATGTGTATTACAATTTGAGCTATATTATAAACTATTTAAAGGTGCTTTATTCCGATATACATGACAATTACGGAACACATGTCATTGACCATAAATGCGAGATGTCCATTATAATGTATTAATAAGTAATCTAATGCCCATCGTATCTAGAGTTGATATTTAAGTATTTCAAGTGGAGTCCTAATAAAGTGCATGTATGTATGATCACAGTATTTAAATTCACAGATTAGATTTCACACAATACCTACCCGGATTTTATAACGACGGACAAAGGCACGCGATGTACTATTTCTTGGAGATGATGAGATGAGGTGGGGAAGAGAAATGTGGATCTTGGGAAGTTTCTACTGGCTCTTCCGCGAAATAAAAATAAGTACAGCACTTTACTTTCACGACTATATTGTTCATTAAAATTTGTTTCAGGCTTACAATGATGCAATATATTAAATAGAATTTAGGCTATGCGAGACCGATACAAAAATATGTGCCTCCATCGGAGCAACCGGATACAGAGAGAGTGTGATAGATAGTTCGATATAGATCAAGGGCAAGTGTCAAACTTCCTAAATACTTATTGAACAAATGACAGGTGTATCAACATCGTGTGAGCATGCCTACATTTAATGCAACATTCTCAACACTATTTGCAATGACAATAATAAAAGGAAAAAACCAGCCAAGAGCGTGTGAGACATGCCCTAGATAGGGTTCCGTAGCTATTATGAAAAAATCAAGTATTATTTTTCTAAGGATTTCATATTGTGTACGGAATCTTCCATGTTTAGATATATTTACCTTAGGCTGCTATTTACGCTTAAACTGCTAATAATTCTCAAGCAATCTTAGCCGTCATAATTTTCCTTGTAAATATACTTACTACCATCCTTGATTTTTTCAATTTTTCCATCAAATAGTTAAGATTTTAGAGGCTGGGGACGACGACGCTCGTTTTAATGAAAATTTGCACTTTAAAGTTGAATATTTCGCAAACACATCACTGAATCGAAAAATCAACCTGGCAACCCCGCAATGGTTTTAAGGAAGACCTATAACGATACCCGGATAACGGTTGGAAAATTGAACGCACTTGTACTTAAACTTTTCGACAAACACGCGCCTGTAAAAACGATTGTTGTGAAGGAGGCACTCAAACCATGGCTGACGAGCAATGTAAAGCTTATGATGCGTCTCAGAGACAAAGCCCACGCCAAATACAGGCGATCCAAGACTGATGCTCATAAGCAATACTATTTGGACCTGAAACATCTAGTGATCGCAGCCATTCATAGCGAGAAACGAGCCTACTTCGAGCACCACATCAACGACATTACCGACTCAAAGACACTCTGGAAAAACTTAAAGCGCGTTGTCCTTCCAGACTCACAGATGCAGACTGACCTACCGACACACTTTAACGACCCCGACTTAATAAACCGCCATTTCTTAAATATACCTGGTAAACCTGCTGCATCTATATCTGACCTGACACGGTATGAATTTGATAGACAAAGTGACAAAAAATTTACTATTTTACCAACGACAATAGAAGCTGTGACAAAAATAATGACCTCTATTAAAACGACTGCAAAAGGACATGACTCTATTGCCATTGACATGCTACTCATGACTCTCCCGGTGACTTCTAAGATACTGACTTTCATCATCAATAAGAGCATTGAGACTATGACTTTCCCGACTGATTGGAAAATCGCTCAAGTGACCCCCTTACCGAAAAAACCTAACCTTTTTAATATATCCGAACTCCATCCTATTAGTATCCTTCCCTGTGCATCAAAGATTTGGTGGAAAGGGTGGTTTGCGTCCAGCTGTCGGAATACTTGGAGAAATACAACATTCTACCTGAACTGCAATCTGGTTTTCGCAAGGGTCGTTCGACAGTTACTGCGTTACTAGATGTAGTTGATAATATATTACAGGCTCAGGATGCTGGTAAGAGTACCATTTTAGTGCTTTTAGATTTCTCCAGGGCTTTTGACTGCATTAGCATTCCCTTGCTGTTATTTAAGATGTCGTATTATGGATTTGATGTAACGACGATAAAATGATTTAACAGTTATCTGACTGACCGTGCGCAGACCATCGTATTGCGTGGGCTGGATGGTGGTGCTCTGCGGTCCTCTCTTTGCCTTGTGACACGGGGTGTGCCGTAGGGTTCGATACTGGGTCCTCTGCTGTTTATATTGTATAGTTCTGATGTTGTCAACAGTATAAAGAGCAGTGGATACCATCTTTACGCGGACGATCTTCAACTGTACGTCTCCTGCGCGCCGTCAGAAACGTCCATAGCTGTAAACGCCATCAATGCAGGCCTCGATCGTGTTTCTGCTTGGTCAGAGAGCAACTGTTTAGTCCTCAATCCCGGCAAATCGAAGTACATAGTTTTTGGATAGAGACATCAAATTCAGAATGCTATTGATGCTCTGACTAACCGAGAATGTTGCCGTCATGGGTGATCAAATAGAACGGGTGGTAGAAGCTAACAACCTTGGCCTCCTTATGGACGGCAAGCTGAGCTTTGAGAACCACATTTTAAAAGTTGTAAGTAACTGCTTCTATCGTCTCAAAGTTCTGTACAATATACGCGATTACCTTAGTGTCGATTTGCGTGTTGACCTTTGTGAATCGCTTATATTGTCCAGATTAAACTATTGTGATGTTGTTTATGACGGCTGCATTGTTGGTCGTATTAAGAGGCTTTTACAGCGGGTGCAGAACGCATGCGCTCGTTTTTGTTTCCGTGTCCCTCCCCGCAGCCACATCACTCCGTACCTGAACGCCGCTAACTTGTTGAACATGTCTGCACGCAGGCGCATGCACCTCGCCACCCTGCTGTTTGGTGTGAGACGCTACAGGACCCCATTGTACCTCCACAATAAAATTGTTTGGTCGAGGAGTGACCGCAGGAGCGCAATGGCTCTTGTGCCCAAGCACCGGACCGCAGCATTCCGCGGAAGTTTTAAGTTTGCGGCGTCCAAGTGCTGGAATGATATTCCTCCCCCTATCCAAGGATATACCTTCAAGCGCAAGCTGAAGGATTACTTATTGACGCTCCAAAAATCCCTTCCCTATCCATCACTTTGACATGCCAACCACATTGATATGCCAGCCTGTTGTTTTTAAACAATCCATTTTTTTTCTTTCTTTTAATTATTATTTTAATAATTATTTATTTATTTCTTGGTTTGTTATAGTTATTTTTTTTTCTCTTAATTTCATTTGCGTATGTATAGATAAGTGGTTAATTTATTATATTTGTGTATCGTTCCGTGAGTCACAGACGGTTCTGGCAGAAAATCAGCGCTGCAGGCGTTTAACGCTTCAGCATAATGCTGAGTCAGCGACCGTTTCACTTTCGCGGGGACCTCTGTGGCGGGGACACACAAAATTGTGTATATTGTATTGACTATTTTCATGTGTTTTCTGTATTTTTTTATTTTTTTATTTGTGTAAATTTTGCTGTATATGTGTGTCTTCTGTGTTAGTGAATAAATGTCTTCTTTCTTTCTTTCTTTCTTTCTATACCCCACAATATAGGGTTAGTCAAAGAAAAAAAATCACCACCACTTTACGTCAATGGGACGTACCCTCAAAAAGTTTTTTTTTGTTTTATTTTTTACCACTGTCGACGTGACTGATATGTATATTCATGCCAAATTACAGCTTTCTATTACTTACGGTCTCTGAGCTTAGCCACGGATAGACAGACACAAACAGACAGACATCCCGAAACTATAAGGTTTCTTAGGTTGACTACGGAACCCTTAAGCTGCGTCCGGATTGCGCGTACATTGGCACGCGTAGTCGGTTACGCGTTTCCTGGTACACCATGCCCGTACTTGCAGCTACGCGTAGACGGCAAAATGCATTCTCAGCCATTGACTGAGGCTCGCAGCTCTATGTACCTATCGATTGGCCTCGCCTTCAGGTTCGCGGCGGTCCGTACAGGAGCTGTACGCGTATCCAATGTACGCGTGGACTGCGTATTCCGACTACAAGTAACACAGGAACGCACTGTCCGTACGCAGCTTAAAAAGACAGTATAAATAAGCGCAAAAGTTTATTTTTAACTAAAAAATGTCCCGAAGAAAAACCCCGGTTATAATAGGTACTGTAAAAGTCGTACAGCAGTTGATAGAAGGCAAAGAGGTGGATATGCCGGAGGGTGTCAATAAAAATTGCGTGCAATATTTGAATAGTGGATTGTTCAACGAAGGACTAAAACAAGCCATAATGACACGAGATGTTTAGCCACCCGAGCAGAGCGAGGGTGGTTATAGTTTGAGTGGCATTATGGTTGTTTAGTCTCGCGTTAAACACTCTACTTTTCACTTTGAGTGCGAGAAAAAAAAAACAATGTTCAGTACAAAATTACATACAATGTTACTTTTTAAAAACGTACGCTCAAGTAATGGACAGACCATCTTAATAAAGTGGCGCGGTTTTTACTTTTCTTTTATTGTTTACGAAGTTGGTAACGCTTTAAAACCTTACATATTTAGCCAACAGTTTCAAAATTGAAAACTATTTAAAAACTAATTGGACTATGCATAATACAATTTTATTAATTAATTCTTAATATAATTGAATAGATTCATATTCGTAGTCATTAATTGTGTTTCACGAAATTAAACCGTGTTTTTTTAAATATTTTTGCACAGTTGTCATTTTGAGGTTATTTCCATGCCCTAAAAATCCTCCATTCACAAAAACCGTAAAGCTGTTCAGGGGTATCCAACGTCAATAAAAAAATACTTTAATCCTTAGAGAATAAAATGAGCTTTAGTCCCGATATGCATGGCAGAGACTAAAGTAACATTTTAAGAGCATGAGAAGTGAAAATACTTAAATCACCTTCTCGTGACCTTTGTTAACGTAGAAAGGTCATTACAATTTAGTTATTTAAAATGATTTTTTCTAGTCGACGTGAACGACTGACAGCCAAATCTTTTTAACAAAATTTTAATCGTTTATTTAGAATAATTTGGATAAATGATTATAAATGTAATATATAAATCTTATCATTTGTGAAATATATAAGTTTAAAATACTTAAATTGTGTATTTGTGTTTTTTTTTGTCAACCATATTTTGCACAGCACAAGCAATTATTTAAAATATAATACACCCGAGCTCTGTTTGCTGTTCTCTTTCACGTACTTGGCCATATGGTAGTGAAAGTTTAAGAGAACAGCAAAGCGGCCTCGGGTGTGTTATACTACTACATAATCCTACTTAACTAACATTATAACGAAAGTTTGTAAGTAGGTACGTGCGTGCGTGTGTTTTTTACCTTTTCACGCCAAAATGGCTGGAAGGATTAAGATGAAATTTGGCATATAAATAACTGAAAATGAGAAACAACACATCGGTTACTTTTTACTCGGCTGTCTCAAGGTTACCTACGTTTTTCGAGCGTATGTATGTATGAATGTTTGTATTTACGCTTGTATGTAGATCAACCATAGTTACAGTTATAGGTCGGTGTCCTCAGGTAAATATGAAGTGCCCCGACTGACCAACTACTTACTGCGGCGACTGAACATTAAAAAAACCGGGCAAGTGCGAGTCTGACTCGCGCACCGAGGGTTCCGTACACATTTATAGGTATGTAAGTAAACGGGAATCGTGTCTTGAAGACATTTCACGCTTTTTCCGAGTGAATTAGTACATCCAGTGTATGCAGAGCCCTACTCTTGAGCAAAATGTACGCAGTGTGGGGTCAGATTATATTGGTCTATAATATTTACAGACAGACAAAAAATCAAGATTTTCAGACCTTTCTAGTTGGTTGTGTTATAATAGCTACCTTCATACCAAATTTCAAGATTCTGAGTTCACGGGAAGTAGGTACCCTGTAGGTTTTTATATTGATGTGACCTGAGATTAATACGAGAGCGAGAGGGACGGTACGATACGAACTTCGAGTTTCGACTTTCGTAGTAGCCCTGCTGTTTCCCCTTTGCCAATGCTATATGGCCATTTGGCTGTCACCGTATATGAAAATCAAAGTTGGCCGCGACATGTTGTCATTTTTGATTGTCCGACGTCCGTGTCGCCGAGTATGATTATGGGCGGATAGTCGGCTTTACCGACACATCATTACTAAATATGGTTCGTATGAGTCGGCTATTCGGGAGATTGCTGTCGCAAACAAGGAAAGCGTTCCCTGTGTTGTGCAGTGGTGTCGTGCAGATTGCTACAATAATAATAATAATAATAATCCATTTATTTCAAACACAATGTCCATAGATGGTTAGTAATATTAAATCTTACAACTATGTTAGTAGATTTATAAATAATTCTCCAACATTAAAAACATAAAATACAGTTCCGATTATTCAATTAAATTAAATTAAATTAAATTATTAGTTATTAAATATTATATGTCACAATCACAATAACATCATTAACCATTAATTACTTATTATTATATAAAACCGGTCTGGAACCCTTATGAAGAAAATTCCAGCGCCGTACAATAGGACAGTCCACCCTGCCCAGAATGGTATTGAGGAGGCTGTTCGGGCTATCCCGTACGCGCCGCGTCAGGGAGGCAACTCGTTTGCGCAATATGGCCTGGAAGCTGTCTATTCGCGCCTCTGCGCACATGCCTGACGCGCTGCAGTAACGGGACAGCCCCAGCAGCATCCTCAACCCATTGTTATACTGTATTGTTATACAATAGGAAGCGACAGCGAATATGAAACCGCTGTTCTGATGAGTTTTTTTTTGGTGATATTTTTCATAAAATTTGCGATTTCGCGAAATTAATCTGGGGGTGTCAGTCATGGCCACTCAACGGAGTTTTTTTTGAGTAAAAACTTTAATTTGGCGCCGCCGCTCCAAGGAATAGGTACGTTAAATTATTCCATTTAAAATTTACACCTGTATCCACGCACTATTATTACAATTACCTACTTATATGGAAAAATTGAAAAAAACAAACCATTTATCTTCCATTTTCATTGTGAGCGTGTTAAATTGGTTTCTATTATTTAATTAAAGCTAGAAACATGCCAAGTTACTTCCGCATTCAAGTTTGACATCTGAATCAACATGTTGGATTGGATCAGGTGATAGATAAATCCGAATTCTAAGACGTCATACCTATATGTATTTAGTTACAGCACAATGTAAAGTTTTTGTTCTTACATACGAGGGGAGGTCCATTAATACGCGGAATGAAGCAGATGATGAGAGAATACTTGAAAAACTTTTTGCATGGTTGTACTTAATGAGACTATCTAAATATCCATACTAATATTATAAATGCGAAAGTAACTCTGTCTGTCTGTCTGTCTGTCTGTCTGTCTGTCTGTTACGCTTTCACGCCTAAACCGCTGAACCGATTTTGATGAAATTTGGTACAGAGATAGAATAGACCTTGGGAAAGAACATAGGCTATCTTTTATTGCGAAAAAAAGGCTTTAAGGGGTTGAAATAGGGGATGAAAGTTAATATGGTGAAAGTTTGTCGCAGTCGAAGATAAAACGATGAAATTTGGCATTTAGGCCCTTCATCCATACTTCCATACTTATTTAATATTATAAATGCGAAAGTAACTCTCTGTCTGTCTGTCTGTCTGTCTGTTACGCTTTCACGCCTAAACCGCTGAACCGATTTTGATGAAATTTGGTTCGATGGTTCTTTGTGAAACTTGGCATTTGGACATTATCCATACTAATATTATAAATGCGAAAGTAACTCTGTCTGTCTGTCTGTCTGTCTGTTACGCTTTCACGCCTAAACCGCTGAACCGATTTTGATGAAATTTGGTTCGATGGTTTTTTGTGAAACTTGGCATTTGGACATTATAAGAAATAAATAGATATTTGTTCAAGCGTTTTTGAAAATTTTACCGGCCAGGAGATGATGCAGTGTTAGCAGTGGTCATTATAGATGGATTATTGACATAGACAGTCAGACATGAAAAATTATGATTTTCAGATTTTTCTTATTTATTGTGCTATATAAAAGCTGCCTTTATGCAAAAAAAAAATACAAGTTTCTAGGACAGCCGGAAGTGCCCCATAACTTTTTCTGTTAAGGCGATTTGTATGGACACACATTTTAATTACTGTAGCTTTTGTTTGCCTTGACTTAGAAGTTTCATTTTTCACAGCTTTCGGGACTATTGACCTGAGTTTAGGGTTTTAATCGCAAATAATCTCAATTCGATACCGATACTCCGCGCGTTTACGAGATAGAGGATCTTGACAGACAGACGGACGGACGGTAAGCAAAGTGATCCTATAAGGGTTCCATTTTTCCTTTTGAGCTACGGAACCCAAAAAACATTTTTTCCGGCGCTTTTCAAATTTCGAGTTCAAATACTTGAAAATATGGGGATGAAAGTTCTTAAGGAATTCCAAACTAATTTAGTATAAGTATGTTTATCGGAAATATGTGTAGCTATGCTTAGTAAAAATACCTTAGTTAATTATAATCCTACCCTCCTAACTTACAATAAAGGACGTAAGGTGTCAAGAGTTCAGTATGAAGAATAATAATTAGTCCTTTTGTGTAAGCAGGGTATAATACACGTCGTATTGTTAAAATGTGGCTACCCGCAAAATATTTTTGTTTTACCAAAGAACATGGATGTATGGATGGACGGAAGAACAAAAATAAATAGTTTATATTTATATCAATGTATTAAAATAGGTTATTTTCAGTAAACTGTGGAAGTTTCTATGTGCTATTATTGGCAGAATAGTTATCCTAAATAAATTAAATACTTTCCAAAGTTATTATTCCATGCGGACGGAGTCGCGGGCAAAAGCTTTTTGAAAATTCGGCCTGTTAGGGGATGAAATAGGGGATGAAAGTTTACATGGAAGGTCGTTAATATCGAAGATAAATCGATGAATCTTTGTGTTTAGGAATTTAGCAAAGGTTTAAAAAAGGCAAAGAATTAAAAAAAAATATTCGTTTAACTGCTTTTGAAATTTCGATCTACCTACTTGAAAGTATAGGGATAAAAATTCGTAAGGCAGTTCAAACGAATTTACTATAAGTAATTATATTTATCGAAAAAATGTGTAAAAATGCCCTTCTAACTTATACTAACTACGTAAGGCACCAAGATTTCACTATGAATATACGTCCTTTTGTGTTAGCAGGGCATTCCATGTATTATACACGTCGCGTGAGCGCGGGACTCACCGTGCGCCAAACACATGGACGATGTGCCGGCAGCGGCGCGGCGTAGTGGGGGGTAATATCGCTAAGTGCGGCTACCCGAACGGGCAGACACGTGAGGGCAGACGACTGTGTCGGACGTATGTGAATATTAAAAAAATTCCGCTGCGATTTTGATTTCTTCAAAGGATTTTCAGTAGTATTCTTCAAAAAAATTGTCATGAAGAAATTCTTTTGGTTCTTTGCAGGTTACTATTAAATACATTTTTGCTTGCGTTGAGTCGTTTTTTGATTATTTAATTCATTTCAATTTAGATACATACCTACATCATAATTATTCTCAGGATTTTTTGCAAAGATCTTCAAAATAATTGTGTTTCATAAATCCGTTAGATTTTTTGCAGGTTATTAAATACATTTTTGCTTGCACAGGGTCAACTTTTGATTATTTCATTCGTCAAAAGTTTTTTTTTAATTTAGATTTCGTCATAATTATATTTTAATTTTCATTTCGATTGTTGAATAGGTTAGATTAGGTTACCTACCTAATAATGGTAAATCTTTTTGTTTATTGCGTTTAAAGTAGGTAGTGTAAAAGTAGGTACCTACTATTGTTTTTGTTAATTTTGGCCATTAATTGAGTAGTAGGTTTGCATGTTTATTTCGTAAATCTTTCGTGGTTTTCAAGTGTAAATAAGGTACATTTTTGATTCGTATCCATCGGGTAGATTTTTTTTTGTTTGATCACTTTTTAATTCTAATATGCCTAGAAAACGCAAATCTAATCTGGCGTGTAGTTCTAGCAGAGCTCGCGCTGCGAAAGTTGCTAGAAGCCAAGAGTCTGAAGAGCAGACACAAACCCGTTTGGCTTTAGATGCCGAGCGTCATGCAGCTCAAAGAGCTGCTGAGACTGAAGAGCAAAGGCAAGCACGCCGGCATTTAGATGCGAGCGTCACATAGCTTCAAAGAATTGCTGAGACTGATGAGCAAAGGCAAGCGCGGCGGCATTTTAGACGCCGAGCGTCACACAGCTCAAAGAGATGCTGAGACTGAAGAGCAAAGGGCAAGCGCGGCGGCATTTAGACGCCGAGCGTCACACAGCTCAAAAGAGATGCTGAGGACTGAAGAGCAAAGGCAAGCGCGGCGGCATTTAGATGCCGAGCGTCACATAGCTCAAAGAATTGCTGAGACTGATGAGCAAAGGCAAGCGCGGCGGCATTTTAGACGCCGAGCGTCATGCAGCTCAAAGAGCTGCTGAGACTGAAGAGCAAAGGCAAGCACGCCGGCATTTAGATGCCGAGCGTCACACAGCTCAAAGAGATGCTGAGACTGAACAGCAAAGGCAAGCGCGGCGGCATTTAGACGCCGAGCATCACACAGCTCAAAGAATTGCTGAGACTGATGAGCAAAGGCAAGCGCGGCGGCATTTAGATGCCGAGCGTCACACAGCTCAAAGAGATGCTGAGACTGAACAGCAAAGGCAAGCGCGGCGGCATTTAGACGCCGAGCATCACACAGCTCAAAGAGATGCTGAGACTGAACAGCAAAGGCATGCGCGGCGGCATTTAGATGCTGAGCGTCACACAGCTCAGAGAGCTGCTGAAACAGTAGATCAAAGTCAATCGCGTCGGTTTTTTGATGCCGAACGTCACGCTTCTCTTAGAGCCGTGGAGTCATTAGAAGAGACACAGGCCCGTCAAATTTTAGATGCCGAACGTCACGCAGCTCAAAGAGCCACTGAGACCTTGGAGCAAAGTCAAGCACGGCAACGATTAGATACCGAGCGCCACGCATCTCAAAGAGCCGCTGAAACGTTAGAACAAACTCGGTTACGTCGTCTATTAGATGCTGAGCGTCATGCGTCATTGATTGCTGCAGAGTCACAAGAAGAGTCACAAAGACGACGTGTTTTAAATGCTGAACGGCAGTCGCAAAGGAGAAGTGCATTTACGCGTAGTACATGGGAGGCATTTCAAGACGCTGCTTTTGATTATGACCCTATGATCGATTATATTAATCATCGATTAATTCTCATCGGACGGATGGATAAAAGCTGTTTACATTGTGAAGCTCTAAAATGGAAAGAGGAAACACCGGGTATGTGTTGTTCTGGTGGTAAAGTTTCACTTTCATCACTTGGAGAGCCAGAAGAACCCTTAAAATCCTTATTTTTGTACGATAGCAATGAATCACGACGTTTTTTGAACAGAATTAGAAAATATAATTGTTGTTTTCAGATGACGTCGTTTGGAGTAGGTAATGACGTTGTTATGCCTGGATTTTCCAGTACGTTTACAATCCAAGGTCAAATTTATCATAGGATTGGGTCTTTACTGCCTACAAATGATCAGCCAAAATTTTTGCAGATTTACTTCATGGGAGACGAAAATAGCGAAGTTGACCGCAGGTGTCAAAATATTCAGGGAGTTGAAAGAGATACAGTTTTAAAAATCCAGAGAATGTTGCACGATCATAACAATCTCATTAACACTTTCAAAACAGCATTAGATAGAATGCCAGGAGAAGAATACAAGTTGGTCATGCACCCTGACCGTACGCCAAGTGGGGAACATGAAAGACGATATAATGCACCATTAATCAATGAAGTTGCAGCCATAGTCTCTGGCGAAGAGTTTGCTTCCCGTGATATTATTTTACACGCACGTAATGACACATTAACCAGGGTACCAGACACACACAAATT
>NC_133477.1:8462415-8491177 GCF_025370935.1 Choristoneura fumiferana
TGCCTAGAAAACGCAAATCTAATCTGGCGTGTAGTTCTAGCAGAGCTCGCGCTGCGAAAGTTGCTAGAAGCCAAGAGTCTGAAGAGCAGACACAAACCCGTTTGGCTTTAGATGCCGAGCGTCATGCAGCTCAAAGAGCTGCTGAGACTGAAGAGCAAAGGCAAGCACGCCGGCATTTAGATGCCGAGCGTCACACAGCTCAAAGAGATGCTGAGACTGAACAGCAAAGGCAAGCGCGGCGGCATTTAGACGCCGAGCATCACACAGCTCAAAGAGATGCTGAGACTGAACAGCAAAGGCATGCGCGGCGGCATTTAGATGCTGAGCGTCACACAGCTCAGAGAGCTGCTGAAACAGTAGATCAAAGTCAATCGCGTCGGTTTTTTGATGCCGAACGTCACGCTTCTCTTAGAGCCGTGGAGTCATTAGAAGAGACACAGGCCCGTCAAATTTTAGATGCCGAACGTCACGCAGCTCAAAGAGCCACTGAGACCTTGGAGCAAAGTCAAGCACGGCAACGATTAGATACCGAGCGCCACGCATCTCAAAGAGCCGCTGAAACGTTAGAACAAACTCGGTTACGTCGTCTATTAGATGCTGAGCGTCATGCGTCATTGATTGCTGCAGAGTCACAAGAAGAGTCACAAAGACGACGTGTTTTAAATGCTGAACGGCAGTCGCAAAGGAGAAGTGCATATTTACGCGTAGTACATGGGAGGCATTTCAAGACGCTGCTTTTGATTATGACCCTATGATCGATTATATTAATCATCGATTAATTCTCATCGGACGGATGGATAAAAGCTGTTTACATTGTGAAGCTCTAAAATGGAAAGAGGAAACACCGGGTATGTGTTGTTCTGGTGGTAAAGTTTCACTTTCATCACTTGGAGAGCCAGAAGAACCCTTAAAATCCTTATTTTTGTACGATAGCAATGAATCACGACGTTTTTTGAACAGAATTAGAAAATATAATTGTTGTTTTCAGATGACGTCGTTTGGAGTAGGTAATGACGTTGTTATGCCTGGATTTTCCAGTACGTTTACAATCCAAGGTCAAATTTATCATAGGATTGGGTCTTTACTGCCTACAAATGATCAGCCAAAATTTTTGCAGATTTACTTCATGGGAGACGAAAATAGCGAAGTTGACCGCAGGTGTCAAAATATTCAGGGAGTTGAAAGAGATACAGTTTTAAAAATCCAGAGAATGTTGCACGATCATAACAATCTCATTAACACTTTCAAAACAGCATTAGATAGAATGCCAGGAGAAGAATACAAGTTGGTCATGCACCCTGACCGTACGCCAAGTGGGGAACATGAAAGACGATATAATGCACCATTAATCAATGAAGTTGCAGCCATAGTCTCTGGCGAAGAGTTTGCTTCCCGTGATATTATTTTACACGCACGTAATGACACATTAACCAGGGTACCAGACACACACAAATTTTACGACGCGTTGCAATATCCTTTAATATTCAGCAAGGGGCAAATGGGGTATCATTTTCAAATACCCCAAGTCAATCCTGTGACAGGCTTGCCCTTACCCAATAAAAAAGTATCATGCATGGATTTTTACGCCTACCGTATCATGATTCGAGAAAATGATTTTAACATTATATCACGATGCAAACAACTGGCCAATCAATTTTATGTTGACATGTACGTAAAAGTTGAAAGCGAACGATTACGTTACATATCATTAAACCAAACCAAATTAAGAGCGGAGAACTACATCCATTTGCAAGATGCTGTAGCAAGTGACGGTAATGTTAATCCTAATAATTTAGGTAAAATGGTTATCTTACCGTCTTCATTTGTAAACAGTCCCCGGTATTTACACGAATATACACAGGACGCGTTTGCTTACGTACGTACATATGGTCGCCCGGATTTATTTGTTACTTTCACATGTAACCCAAATTGGCCTGAAATAGTTGACGAGTTGCTGCCCGGACAAAGCACGATAGATAGACATGATATAGTTGCGAGAGTTTTTAGATTGAAAGTTAAAAAGCTAATCACTGTTTTAACCAAAGGAAAAATATTTGGTGAAGTATTGTGCTTCATGTATTCGATAGAGTGGCAAAAGCGCGGCCTGCCACACGTGCATATTTTAATGTGGTTGAAAGACAAGTTGAGATCCGATCAAATAGACAAAATCATCAGCGCTGAAATACCAGATCCAAATAGTGACAAGACACTACATGAAATTATTGTTAAAAATATGATTCATGGACCGTGCGGTCCTGAAAATCCCCAATGTCCATGCATGAAGGACGGGAAATGTACTAAAAAATATCCTCGCAAGCTTATTAAAGAGACTGTCCACAACGACAACGGATATCCGTTATATCGTAGAAGAGCGCCATCAGACGGAGGTCGAACGGCATCTATAAAACTCCGAAATGGTAGTTACGTTACCATAGACAATAGCTGGGTGGTCCCTTATTCGCCTATTTTGTCAAAAATGTTTAACGCCCATATAAATATCGAGGCCTGCAGTTCAGTACGCGCTATCAAATACATCTGCAAATATATTAATAAGGGTAGCGACCAAGCTATTTATAATTTCAGAAACACAGAGGTTGCTAATCCTGTGGATGAAGTCCAAACATATCAGTCTGGTCGTTACGTCAGCAGCAACGAATCTGTGTGGCGACTCCTAGGATTCCCTTTACATGAAAGACACCCCACAGTCACACACCTCAGTGTGCACCTAGAAAATGGTGAACGTGTCTATTTTACTGAAAATAATTTCCAAGAGAGGCTATCTTCACCTCCGAAAACGACACTCACCGCTTTTTTTGATCTCTGTACAAGAGATGAATTTGCAAGAACGCTTCTCTATGTTGAGATACCGAGATACTACACTTGGAACACAACAAGGAGAGAGTGGAAACGCCGAATTCAAGGAGCACCTGTTCAGAATTGGCCTGGGGTGAAATCTGGAGATGCCTTAGGACGAGTTTACACGGTCCACGTTAGTAATATAGAGTGTTTTTGTTTGAGAATGCTTTTACACCATGTCCGTGGGCCAACCTCTTTCAAAGTTCTCAAAAAACTCAATAGTCAGGATTTTTCGACATTTCGAGAGGCATGTGAGGCAAGAGGGTTATTAGAGAACGATAATCAATGGGATATAACTCTGGAAGAGGCTGCACAATGCAGATCTGCGCCCAAGGTGAGAGAGCTTTTTGCTATATTAATAGCAACATGTGGACTTTCGAACCCTGAACAATTGTGGGATAAGTACAAAAATTATATGGCAGATGATATTTTACACAGATTACAAGAACAGAATCCGAATGTTACATACAATGATTTAATTTACAATGACGCTCTAACAAAGGTTGAAGACCAAGTGATAACTATTACTGGAAAAGGTTTATCTGATTTTGGGATGAGCAGACCGCATAGAATTGGGGAAATTAGCAGTGATTTAATGCGAGAACTAGATTATGATACTGTTTCTTTAAACCGACAAATAATGGAGGCTCTTCCACTTTTAAACCCAGAACAAAGATTAGTCTTTGATACAGTCATTCAAAAAGTTGCCAGTGGCGAAGGTGGTTTATTCTTTTTGGATGCTCCAGGAGGCACTGGCAAAACTTTTCTTTTAAATTTACTGTTAACTCATATCCGGAAAGATAAAGGAGTTGCTGTTGCAGTAGCTTCCTCTGGAATAGCTGCTACGCTACTTAGTGGGGGACGAACAGCACACTCAGTTCTTAAACTGCCATTGAACTTAGCTCACGAGGAAATGCCTGTTTGCAACATTAGCAAAAGCGGTGAGCGCGGAAGAATGTTGCAGCAGTGTAAATTGTTGGTTTGGGATGAATGTACAATGTCCCACAAAAGAGCAATCGAAGCACTAGATCGCACAATGAAGGACATCAAGAGCAATCGGGGCCTCATGGGAGGGATGGTGGTACTTTTAGCTGGTGACTTTAGACAGACCCTGCCGGTTATTACAAGGGGTACGCCGGCAGATGAAATAAATGCCTGTTTGAAAGCGTCTACATTATGGGTACACGTAAAAAAGTTTTGTCTGACTAAAAATATGCGAGTACATCTGCACAATGACTCTCAAGCAGGACAATATGCGGCTGCTCTTCTAAAAATTGGAGAAGATTGTATGCCAACTGACAGTAACGGCATGATTACACTGACAACTGAATTCTGTCAAATTGTCGATAGCACAGACGAATTAAAAAATAATGTCTATCCTGATCTACAACTAAATATGGGCAATCGAGAATGGTTGTGTGAAAGGGCCATATTAGCGCCGACAAATGAGACAGTAGGCCAAATAAATGAGAAAATTATGTCAAATATAGAGGGGGATGTTATCGAGTACCTCTCAATAGACAATGTTATGGACACTGAACAAGTGACATCGTACCCTATAGAGTTCCTCAACTCTTTAGAATTATCCGGGGTACCTTCCCATAAGTTGAGGCTGAAAGTTGGTGTTCCGGTCCTGTTAATAAGAAATCTTGACGCACCAAGGCTATGTAATGGTACACGGCTACAAGTTACTCACCTAGGACGCAATATTATAAAAGCTATAATTATGACTGGAATGGCAAAAGGAGAAAATGTTTTGATTCCCCGTATTCCAATAATACCGACCGATTTGCCATTCCAGTTTAAAAGAGTGCAGTTTCCCTTGAAAGCAGCATTTGCAATGACAGTTAACAAAGCTCAAGGCCAGACACTTAAAGTTGCAGGTGTACATTTAGAAAAACACTGTTTTTCCCATGGACAACTCTATGTGGCGTGCTCACGAGTAGCAAACCCGCAAAATATTTATATTTTAGCAAAGCATGGAAAAACAAAAAATGTTGTTTATAAAAATGTATTGAAATAATTTACTAAAGTTTATATATGTCTTTAATTTGCAGAATAAGTAAGTACTCATCCTAAAAAAAATACTTCCAAAAATAACTAAACGCGGACGGAGTCGCGGGCAAAAAAGCTAGTATCTAAATATAGTATGGCAAATTTCAAACCCAGGTTGTCATTTGTTTTTTAAAATATTCCTTTTTTATCAAATTTATGCGTCACGGAACGTCGACTATGGAGCAAATGAATATCGTGCTGGTATAAAGTTTCTTTTTAAGCAAGGAAAACCTCCGCAATTAATTATGTCAGGAATGACAGCTGTATACAGACATCAGTGCCCTGGTAAAACCATGATTTATAAATGGAATAATTTATTTTAAAATGGCAAAGAGTCACTTTTATTAATATGGTAATAATGAATTTTTACATAAAAATAAAAATAAAAAACACATAAAATTAACTAAAACGGGCTTCCTCTTCCAAAGGCAGCGCAGCGCGGGGCATTGTACCTAAGACGCTAGCGGCGTTGCCTCGTTGCACTGCAAGGCTCAGTCTTTGGGCGAAGAAAAAGCCGATTAGTTTGTCCGACACTTCTTTCATAATTTTTTTTTGTGTCGGACGACCAAGGCCCAAAGGTTTCGACCGCAAGTGCCGCAAAAATGTAGTTGTCCTTAATAAGAAAGGCATATTATTTGCGGCACTTGATGGTTTGGGCATCGTCTGCAGCTGTCCCTTGAAGATGACTCTCGCCCAGGAAGGCCATCGTAGAAAAAGTCGAGAAATTAGTTCAGGAAGATGCTCGTTTTAAAAAGAAACAGTTATCCGCATTAGTTAGTGTATCAGAAACTACTATTTTGAGAATCCTGCACGATCATCTTCACATTTTTTTTTTAGGTTCTGTTAAGTAGGTAGGTACAGTCACCAGCATTAATATCTGCCACAGCGGAGCGTGCAAAAATATCTGACACGTCCTTCCGGCGTTAGAAATAGAGTCGTATCAGATATTTATGCACGCTTGCTGTGTCAGATATTGGTGCTGGTGACTGTAGTAGGTACATGTAAAGTCAAGAGCAAAGATATTAACACGGCCAAAGTTGCAAAAATATGTATACACGGCCTTAATGTTAAGTGCATAGAGTCGCGTATACATATTTTTGCATCTTTGGCCGTGTTATCTTTGCCCTTGAATGTACGGAGTGCCTCTCTAAAAATATTTATTTTTGTTATTTAACACCCAAACTTAACAGTGGCCGTCATAAGACACCTCTACTCCAAATTTTCTTGTTGTTTTTGTGTAAAATGCCTGTGACAAACGGATAGACGGACAAACGGACGGACCGACAGAACGAAACTATAAGGGTTCCGCTTTGTCGTTGACACTATGGAACCTTTCAAAATCCCACAAAATCCTCATAAATACATATTGTGGGTATGAAATTTGATAACTACAAAATAACTTTCATCCATTTTTGGCATCTATAAACGGGCAGCAAACAATAAAACGCTGACTTATTAAGCAAACATTTATTATATATTATTATAATACGTGTCTTACATTAGATATAGAGAGTATTTCTAATCTTTGTATCTATTCTAGAATTTCGGGCTGCGACCCGTGGTTAAGAAACGCTGACAGAACTGTCTCAGTCACAAATCAAACATTGATTAAAAGATAGTATGTACTTATACCAATATCTTTTCCATTAGGTACGAGTAAATGCATATACTTAATATAAAAAAAAAAAACAATATCAATAAGTTTAATGTAAAACTTGAACCTATTTCTTTTATATTCTTTTATAATATAATTGTAGCTATGGTGCTCTCAGTGGGTTAGTATTTTACCCTCTGCCACCGCCGTGGCCTCCTCCAATGCCCCCTCCTCTTCCTCCAATGCCTCTTCCGCCGATGCCTCTTCCACCAATGCCTCTACCCCCGAAACCCCTACCACCGACGCCTCGGCTCCCAAAGCCTCTTCCACCGAATCCTGGTCCAATACCGAAGCCACCACCACCCAGGATTATAGGAACTGGGTATAATGGGCCTGAAAAGTAAAGATATAGTTAATTAGTTACAGTTACGTTACTTACTTGCATACAGTAAGTACGAGTATACAGTGCATTCATTTACCTTAGGGGATCATTTTTAATTTACTCAAAAGGTTAAAAAGTCCTGCTTTGCCGGAAAACAATCTATCAATGCTATAATAACTATGTAGTAGATCTTAGATTAGTAGTGTACCCAGGCAATGAAAGTTCTAGAGTGATTGCTTTATTTTTATTTCATTCCGTTGTTACTTTCGTTCCATTTTTAGACATGTCACGTTAGTGTAAGATGCAAAATAAAACGGGAAAATGAAGGAAACAAACTTAATTGGGATGCACCAAAAAAATAACCTATAGTTTTTATTTTATTTTTGGAAAGAATAGGATATTTTAAGATACCATTTTCATTGTTTTTGAATTTGGATGAGTATTTTTTTTTTTTTTTTACGAAATACGCTGGATGACGTCACAGTGAGACAGCCTCGTTCCATTGCCTAGAAAAATTCAGGTCGTTCATAACATAATCTGTGGCATTACAATTTGACAATAATTCAAGCACGCCTTACCGTAAAGGGCCCTACTGATTGTCACTAACTAGGTACTAAGTTGAATAATTGGAGACTTTGGTTTGTTATTTTAAACTTATATAGGGCCATTAGGGAAAAGAGGGCGCTGATGATAGAGATAGTGAAGGATAAAGTAGACATGATTCTTTTGCCTAAGCGCTATTTTTATACGGGAGTGCAACTTTTGTACTTGTACTAAGTACCTAATACTGATTCGACATAACAAAAAAAAATAGATACAATATACAGGACGTGGCCTATAATAGGAGCAAACAGAGTTTCCGCTGTTATACCTATACCTGACCCAAAAGCTTCAAAGTGCTTAAACTCTAAGATCTAGTAACTTAAAGTTACAATCCACAATCAATGAATTTTATCAACGCTAAAAAATAGGTAGGTACCTACCTATCTAAAACATGTGGAAAAATTACCAATTAAATATTACTTATTCTGTGGTGATACTGATACTGACCAATCCAATAAGTAAAAGAATCCTATCAATCTACATTATAAAAACCGGCCAAGTGCGAGTCGGTACACGAAGGATTCCGTACCATTTTCTAAGTATAGGTACAACATTAGACATTAGTAAATAACGGCAAAAAAACACGCTTGTTCTATAGGAGCCCCCTTAAATATTTATTTAATTCTGTTTTTAGTATTTGTTGTTATAGAGGCAACAAAAATACATCATCTATGAAAATTTCAACTGGCTAAGTATTACGGCTCAAGAGATAGAGCCCTGTGACAGACGACCGACAGAGAGACAGCGGAGTCTCAGTAATAGGGTTCCGTGGCACCCTTTGGGTACGGAACCCTAAAAATAAATATAGAAAAATACATGAAAAACAACAAACAATTAAGCGCCTGTTTTCTGTTTTGAAACAAAGGCTCGCGAAAACAGAAATGGAATTAAGTTACAACTTACCTCTCCTATTATATGGGTCTGGGTACAATTGACGCCTCACTCGTAGCGAACCATCTTTTGTTGGTACGGTTCTCCCCTCGTTTTGGTTTAATACTAAACTGTGTAATGGATTAAAGATTCCATTGTTTCTGGAGTCTCTTGTCGTCTTAACATCCCGATCCTCTGTCGCCGTAATTTCAGCGGCTGTTATGAGTAGGATGACTGCTATGAATTGCTGTAATAAAGAACTTTAGGTATGTATGTATGTATGTATATATATATATGTATTTAGGAGACAAGCCAGTCTAAGTAGTAAATTTAAAAAACCGGCCAAGAGTATGTCGGACATGCCCAAAATAGGGTTCCGTAGCCATTACGAAAAAAATCCTACTTATATTATAAATGAGAAAGTTTGTGAGTGAGTGAGTGAGTATGTTTGTTACTCCTTCACGCTGAAACAGCTGGTCGGACTTGGATGAAATTTGGTATGTGGATAGCTTGATATCTAGAATAAAACATACAGGCTACTTTTTAACCCACGGGACAACCGATATTCCCACGGGATAGGGATAAAATCTCGAAACAACAACCGCTGGGCTTAGAGTCATGAAATTTGACATGATTGTCTTTAATGTAAAGTCAATGAAAACCACGATTTAATGTTCGGGAATCCCGGAATTTCAATTCAGCTGCTGGATTTAATATCTAATGATTTACGCGTACGAAGCCGCGGGTAAACACTAGTAAGTAATATTTTTCCAAGTATAGGTATATTTTATACCTTATACCTACTTATCTTTCTTTTTGCTTTTCTTTTTTTTTGAAAAAATACAAGAACAATACCAAAAAGTTGTTTAACTGTTGCCACAGAACAAATAATAGTACAAGTACTGTTGCTACATTTATTTTGCTTGTTTATATTATTATTCCTTATTTTATCTTATCTTATCTTAGGCTGCTATTTACTCTTAAACTACTAATAATTCTCAAGCAAACTTAGCCGTTATAGTTTTCCTTCAAAGCTCGATTAAAATGAAGATTTGCACTTTAAAATTGAATATTTTGAATCGAAAAAATGTTTAAGCAACCCTGATTTTAAAAGACCTATCCAACAATACTCCACACTACAAGGTTGGATGAGAAAAAAAAATCACCCCCACTTTACGTCTATGGGAGGGAACACTAAAAAAATTTTTTTTTGAAATTTTTATTGTACCATTTTGTCGGCATAGTTTACATAAATATTCGTGCAAAATTACAGTGTAATGTGAGTGGCACCTCACACACACCCTCTTCCAACATATACAACTTAGACTATAAGTTAGACCTAAGGGCCTAAGGCTTTAGAATATAGACAGTATTTACGCATCATTCGTGAGTTTCATTCGTCTCCTCGATCGCCTGCCTTGCCCTTTGCCTTGGCCTTTCTAGCATTGATACTCTCTGAGCAAAGCCGCGGACGGACGGACAGACAGACAGACAGACAGACATGGCGAAACTATAAGTAAGGGTTCCGGTTTTGCCATTTTGGCTCCGGAACCCTAAAAACGGGAAATATTGCCTACGACATCCGCCCAGCAAATTCGAATCAAATGATAAATGCCTTTTCATACAGTGCGACAATAGTACATTACTGCCGAGGCCGGGAAAAAGCAATCGGCTGAGGCAAATATAGTGCTTTTCTCCAATAATGCGAGGAAATAAAGCAAATTTTTTAAAATATTAAATGTAATGTACTAACTACCATAGGAACAAATCAAGAAAGAGTTTTTCTACGTGTGTGTTTTCAGTCATATGATCTGATAATCATTATTTGTTTAGTTTAAGTAAATAATCTATACTTACTGAAAATTCCATGTTATCGAATTGCGTATAAACGTATAACTGATGAAAATAATACATGTTCTTCTTATTAATACGAGGAGTTTATGTGCCCATCTACTTAGTCGCATGGACTCGATAATTGACACACGGAGATGAGGTGACTGTTTTCTGACATTGGATATACCCACCTTATGTATCATTATACGATATTATCACGTATTTTGAGACATGCCCCATATTTAATGACAAACAAGCTTAGTTTATCAATTCTTCATCATCATCATCTCAGCCTACGTAAGTCCCACTGCACATGCCTCCTCTCAGGATGAGAGAACTCGGGTCGTAGTTTCCACATGAGTCCAGTGCGGATTTAGAACTTCACACACATTATTCCATTTTTATACTTCACACAGGATTGTACATACAGGTTTCATCACGATGTTTTCCTTCACCGTAAAACTCGTGGTCAAATGTAATTTCGCACATGAACTTCGAATAACTCAGAGGTGCGAAGCCTAGGTTTGAACCTACGATCCTTTGCTTGATAGACTATAGGCCAAACAAAACGACATCTTAGGTGGAAACACAGCCTTAGTACGGGAGCCCTCGCTCGCGCACCTCAGTCCGACTTGCACTTGCCCGGTTTATTTAGAGTATATCTTAATAATCTTGTACAACACTCAAGGATTTTAATTGACAAGATTTCATTTTTTGAACACCTGTAAATTACTACAGGAATCGAAAGAGTTTTGCCTCCTGAACATGGGAAAATATTTATTATAATTTATTTCTCCATATTTAAAAAAATACATAAAAATAATAAATATCTGAATTTGCCAACACTACCACAGAATAGATATGATTCTTGTCTTTTAGGCCACTGGAGCTCTCTCATAATTTGACAACTTCTACGTCAGATTCACGAATACATGACTTTACGGGAACTAGACAAAAGATAATAAATAATTGATTGTGTGGTAGTTTTGCAGTTATACGTTAATCTATAATTATTTTTGTCTTTCAAAAACGTGATTAAAATCCAATTGACAACAAAGAGTATTAGTACCTATAGAGAAGGTAAGTACTAGGTAAGGTAAGCACTTTTATTCATATTTGTTATGGTGGTAATAGTAATAAGTATACCAACTCCGTAATCTTTACAGATCTTCGAAAATAATATCCCCGATGATTCATACCAAGGTATTTGCGGCCTACAAACTGCTACAGCAAGCATTATTATGATATGATGATAAGAAATCCTAACATTGCTGTAATTGTTTACGCGAACGATGAACTGAGTAATAATATCAATATTACACACTATTGTGACATTGTAATTTGTTCAAAACAGAATCCTAAATAAGAAATTCCTTTTAATTCCGTTCGATTTGCTGAAATCCTACTAATAAGTATTAGGTAGTATAAAATGCGAAAGTTTGTGAAGATGTTTGGATGTTTGTTGCTCAATCACGTCTAAACCGATTTAGATGAAATACGGTATACTTATCTACAAGTAGTTTGAGCCCCGGGGAAGGACAAAGGATAGTTTTTATCCTGGAAAATTTCATAGTTCCCGTGGGATAGCGGGTAGCGATATACGAATACTACGCGGACGGAGTCGCGGGCAACAGTTAATATAATTATTGTTTTGCCGAGAGCCAATAAATTGTTACATTTTTTATTGAAGCGGTGCGCGTCGGCTAATAATTTTCGCAAGTCTTAATGTAATTTTTGTCATAGTTTTTATAAGTAAATGGTTGTCTTTTAATTAGAACTGTAGGTTAGGATTGATTTATAACAACACCATCACCACCATCATCATAATTTGTCATCAACATCTTGCTCACTAATCCTGCCGTGAAGCAGCAGTGCTTGCACTGTTGTGTTTCGGCGTGGAGAGTAAGACAGCCGGTAAAAGCCATCCATCCAGCCAGCCAGCCAGCCATCTTAGGCCTCTAGGTTGGCAACGCGTCTGCAATACCCCTGGTGTTGCAGATGTTTATGGGCGGTGGTGATCTCTTACCATCAGGAGACCCACTTGCTCGTTTGCCATCCAGTCGAATAAAAAAATATATAGGTGACGACTGGGTTAAAAATATATCATTCTATTTAGTCCGTCAATTAGATTATGGAAAAATATAAGACACGTATTTTTTGGTTTAACAAATTAAGTATTAAAAATCTACAAAGGTATTAGATCATCAAACTTCCGGAGTGGGGGCTTGTGACGTCACTATTAGGTAAAAATAATAAAAGCAATAGGTATTTAAATGTATTCCTTATTTCTGTCCATTGTAAAGGTTGCCTGGAAGAGATCGCTCTGAAGCGATAAGGCCGCCTATTGCTTACCTTAGAAAATGTCTATGTATATACTTGTTTTCTCTGTACTGTTTACTGTATTGGTGCGCAATAAAGAGTTATTGTATTGTATTGTATTGTAATTTTCGTTTTTAAACTAGTTCCGAATATGGTTTAAGTATGAATTAAAAATCGATCTAGACGGCGCGGATCCGTCCTTCGCGAACCTTCTTCAGGCTAACTTCTAGTTCGACATGCACTTGGTTTTTTTCTTAATTTGTCCTTTATATTTATTGACCAGAAACAATCTAATACCGACTCCTCCACTATATTTCAAACTTATAGAAATTGCATCTGGCCGTAGTGTAATAAATCCGAAACCTCAAAAAACATTAATTTTATGTTTATCATTGACTCATTTGTGACAGGGTGGATGTTGATTTTGTCTTTTGAAAGAATATAATAAGGATAAAAAGCAACTAAAAGCTTTCAGTGCTTCGCATATAAAAGTTCACACAAGGATTACAAACGTATTCCTGCTTTGCTTTTGTTACTGTGTTGGGAATAAAACATGACGGAAGAGTTGGGAATAAGCACTGAGCCTGAAGCTAAGGACGAGGTACCTAATAAAATTATGACCATTGAATTGGTTTTGAATCTGTCCAAAGCGTGTTTGTGTGTTATTTTTCGCAACCACAAACACAATTTAGTTTTTTGATATATCTTGTATTGTGTTAACCTTAGATTACTTTGTTAAATAGTAGTTACAGACATCTGGGACTCGGAGATCTGGTGACCTGACACACAGGTCCTTCCTAGTTCGGGCACCAGTCTCTGCCACACGGGTCTGACTGTAATTGTAACTAAGTTCAATACTGATATTGTAACCGGTGGTGGAGAAATAAATAAATATAATTTATATAATTAATGATTGCTCTAGTCAGACGTCTACAGTCGTATTCCGTCCTACCTAACTAGCGTTAGTTGACTTTAACTGACAGTAGTGCAACGGCTAGGAATGAGATTATAGCGAACATTATGGTACATACTTAGTAGAAATCTATATCTTATAGTACGTAGCGTAGGTAGACGTTTGTGTTGTAGGTATTGAATTCATTTTTAACACGCTTATACTAAGTTCTCTAGTCTCTGGGAAAAGACTGAAATCCCGAGTAGAGCCCCTAGGAATGTTCTACTATTTATTTATTTATTTTAAGGAGAGCATAGATTGTAAATTATTTGAGAAGAAGAAGAGAATATAAAAAAATACACTTATACAGGATGAAATTTAAACCGCGATCCAAAATTAGTGTTCATGCTCAGTCAGTGCTGGACAATAAAATGCATAGACCCATTTGTTTAAATTTGTCGAATCAGCGGTTTCCATACATTGACTTCGTGATTTAATTTGAATAATGTATGGAATGGAAACAGCAAAATTATTTCAGACTATTTTATTACTTATATTATTATTTTTAACAAATGTGTCATGCATTATATTATCCAGCATTCACTGAGCAAGAAAAACTATGTTTGGATTGCACGTGTATTTTATTGTGTATTTTTCTACATACAGGCTAATTAAATCGTAAATCAGTCATTTCTTCATTAATATTGTGACATTTGGTATAAGGCTTTGTACGTAGATTAAAAATACCCTAATTTATATGCCAAAGAGTAGAGTGGAGACGCATTGTATAATGTGAGCTTTAACTTGGTAAGTATCTATGAATGTAACATAGTCTTTGGACTTGATTTTAACCCACTTACTATTGTGGCATTGATACGACAACTAGCATTTTCGCGCAGTTCTGATGGTAATACAATATTATGGTAGGTACCATTAAACTGATTTGACGCTGAAGCCAGAAGCAAGGCTCTGGAACTCCGGGACAGATTGCCATAACTTAGCCGTGTTTGGACTGGTTCGAATTGTCTTAGGGTGAACTTCAATCAAGAATCGAGTTACACACAGCGCCATCTCCACCCACTTCGGATTGAAAAAGCTTGGTCAAGCGATGTATCGTATCGAACGACATCGGGGGTTCTCTAGTGGTTCGGGGCTACATACAGTTCGGGGGTTGGATAGGCAGTTACTACGGCAGCGAAATATAAAATTTCTAACATGAATATAATATTTTTTTTAAGGTCAGCACCAGCGCCATCTAGTGAGATATTAATAAATTAACTAAGGTAGTAAATAAGTAACTACCGCTAATACACTTTAAACACATAGATGGCGCCGTTTCTCGCGTCAGACGATTATGTTTTGGAATTGTCCATCGACTTTTGCAGGCCATAGTACATACATTGGTGACCCAGGTGTGATAGTTATTGTTACGTTCGTGGGGTGGGTTCGTGATTGAAAAGCACTTTTAACACCGATGAATAAGAGTAGGATTTATTTTCACACTGTTACTTAACTTTACAAAACACTTAAAAACAGCTCACAGTAATTTCGCACTCTAAAACTCACTTACAAGTCGCTTTGATTATCTTCGATGTTTATCTCTCGGTATCGCATTCGAAAACTGTCCTCCGCTGCAACCTCACCCGGCTTATATACCCCCGGTGAATCGGTCCACAAAGTTCGAGAACAGTCCAGCTAGGACGTCATACCTACATCTCGAATGTTCCGGAAACGAGTAGAGTGTCTGTCTCTTTCATGTGCTATCAATCAGTCTGTTCTCTCACACATATAGGCTATCCTTGTCACACACCTTCTCGAATGTTCTCAGTATAGCTGTCTCTTTCTAATCGTGCTATCTCTTTCACTCCTATGGAAAATTTCGCCATATACTGAAATGTACTTCAGAGGCCCATAAGGGGTCCTGAAAACGCCTGAAAACGGGTTTTCAGGTTATGACGTCATCGGATAGAGGGTGGCCTGAACGGACTGAAAACGTTTCAGGCGCCTGAAAACGACGGTAACTTGGGTGAAATTTTGATAAACTAATATGTGATAGAGCGTCCTCTGAAACGGCCTGAAACAGTATTCCAGCCTGCTGAAAACGCCTCCAATGGGTCGAAAAACACGATCAAAGTTTCCACCTAACCCACCGCCGTAACATTATGAACACGTAACTTTCTGCCATCGAGGTTCTGATCATGGAGCATTTTTTATTTTTAGTTATTTAAATTGTTTCTTTTTTTAGGTGCCCTTTGGTCGCACCGGATTCTTCAGGGACGGCACTCGTCGCATTGACTTGGTATTAGTGGTGAAAGACGATGGCAACTCGAAAAGAGAAGCAATCATTATTGACTTTTTGACCAACGTATTAAAATTCGGTCTTTGTTTGGAATTAGAGCCAGGATTGGTATGTTGTTTATGTTTTGTTTATTAATTGCTACGTACTTATCTAAGTAAGACATACTTCCATGCATACGCAATAAAAACGTAACCCTCCTTCGGGCGGTTGGGTAAAATCCAACACAGAACACGGAAAGGAGAAGACAAGAAACTCAGAACATTCTCGCTATTTGGGGTTCTCAGATATTTTCAACGTGCGTTTGTAAAGGCTATTACAAACACATGAAAAATATTACATTCTATATTGCTGAAAGGAGGACCTTATTTAATTAAGCCATAATAATATGTGTGACGCATAATCTACCTTTTTTCAGATGGTTTTCCACAGGAATTTAGTATTTATAAAGGTCCACGCTCCTGAATCCATAATCGAGGAATATGGACGCAAATTTGAGGTCCGCAGATATTTCAAACAGAATCATATCGAATTTGCTAACCCAAAAGGGTTGATACAGCGATTACTCAGCTACATAGATTACACTGGATCGTACGAAAGAGAATGGGTCAAACTTGTAAGGTATGTATAAGTAACTAGTATCGAAAATGCAAACTCAAACTCAAACTCACAACATTTATTGACAACAAAAACACACTACACACAACAAAAACACAGTAAAAACATAAATAGGAGAAGAGAAAAAAATAAGAGACATTGTGTTGAGACATGGATGCACAGAAAAACCAGAAAAAGACACCAGCACTGCTGTCCAGCAGCAGTGGTGTAGGGGTTATAGCACGCAGCACGGATTGCTGAGGACCTGGGTTCGATTCCCAGTGCTGGTCTCTTTTTCTGGTTTTTCTGTGCATCCATGTCTCAGTTTGTATTTTCGATATGGTTTCACGGGATACCCGTAAAAGTAACAAATTTGGAGTTGAAATAAAAAATACAAAAATACTCCAAAAAACCAATCATAAGTAACCAGTAGTTACTAACTACCTACTTGTATCACCTAATTAATCCTACGTACCTATCCCAAGTTTGTACCATATTGTTACTAGAGTTCATCGACTTTTTCTTTTCATGGAGAAACTTGTAAAATTTTAATAACTTTAAACTCGAAAACTACTGAATTTCGACCCCTGATTGAGTGGACCAAAAACATTGCAAATAAGCTCTAAAATAACCCCTTTCGAGGAATAGGTCGAATTAGAAGTTACTCCGCATAAAAAAAACATCGCTAACAAAAATTAATATCAGTCATTGGCTATTTGCCATTCGAACCATTCTACCCGTTTCACAAAACATCCGTTCCCGTTAGGTACCTTTTCCCAAATAAACCGATTCCCGATATACTTGAGCGTTTACCAAAATATGCTTCTCCCAAAAGATACGATTATCTTGATAACTGTTTCCCAAAACACCCGTTAGTAATTAATGTGTATGTTTTAAAAACTATGTGAATCGGGAGTTGACATACACGAATGCTATGAGAACTAGGTGTTTTGACATACGATGAGAAACGGGTAGGTATAATAGGCCCTGTTCACATTATTCTAGTAAAACCATTCTAGTAGAATGACACTGCGCTGCTGGTTCGATCTATTGTAGCTACTCGTAGTTAACATCACGGCCCCGCAACGTCATTCTACTGGAATGGTTTTACTGGAATAATGTGAACAGGGCCTTATGGCCTACGGTCATTTAAAGAAACTGTTATTTTAGAATGGTTGTTTTGGGAAACGGACAGCACTATCCGAAACCGTATTTGGTATCTAAACGATACCATGGATCAGAGTCGGTACAAGTATATTAAACTCTACTTTTGCAACATGCCTTCCTGTTTGTAATCATTAAATCATCATTTTGATTGGCTATTACTTTATCATACAGAATTTATTTATTACAGAAGGAAATATCCGCATCCGAAGCGATACTCTACAATCGAAAGAAGTACTATTGTGCATAAATTACTTCTTAATCTGCCTTTTGGTGACCATGAGAATTATGTTGGCTATAATAGGTACGTCTTTGCCAGAGCCAGGTAAATGGATCCGAACTCATTACTTGTCATTACCATAATGGTCCACCGTTCTACTGGACCCAAGTAAGCTAGAACGGGTCTGCGCAACTACTTACGCACTTAAAGATTCTACTCGCACAACGTTAAAAACATTTTCTTGTTTTCTTAAAATGAGCCAATCTCAAGCAAGACAGTAACTTTAAACGGACCTCATCGATACTAGGGCATTTCTATTTAAAGTTGTACCCTGTAGGGCTAACGAAACTCGAAACTCGAAGTTCGTATCGTACCGTCCCTCTCCCTCTCGTATTAAATAGTATAAGTTTCAGAGGGAGTTTATCTCTCCGATTTCAACAACATTTGGGAGGTAGACGCAGTCTATGATTCCGAGCTGTAAAAACAGGGTCTCCAAAAGTGTCCCCAAAATATTGTATGGATGTGTCCGTTCCTTTACTACAATTATTAAGAAAAAATCGTAACGGAACGGACACACATCCATACTTACAATATTTTGGGGACACATCTGGAGACCCTGTTTTTACAGCTCGTAATCATGGACTGAGTCTTCCTCCCAAATTATATTGCAATCGGAGAGATAAACTCAGGGTACAACTCTAACCCGGCGGACGCCCTGCGCGCCACAGTGGCGCGTATCTAAGTACTCGTGACGTGATTAGTCAATTTTTGTTACTAGTTTCCCAAAAAAGTTGTTGGTCGCGCAAGGGGTTAAATAGAAATGCCCACTAACACCATCTAGCGGTATTCATTCCACCGGTCACAAAATCCTAATTCCGAAAAAGTAGTAGATTGTAAAGGATGTGTTTATTTCTTACAGATTGTTGCAAGGAAGAATTATCTTGGATGCGTTCCCTTTACACGATGGACCCTACTTTGCAGTTCCCGGACAATTCCCCGCCGAATATAATGCCCGACAAGTCAGTATCTATTGATATCTACTGATACATAAACATAAGCATATAGCATACAGTTTATCTATTATAGCTTTAAAAAAAAGTCAACACTTTTTTAAATGTCTGACTCATTTTTTGATTAAGGCTGCGTTACCACCAGAGATGTGCGGGGATGCGTTGCGAGGAACATGTTGTGATTAACCAATAGAATCGCTTCATTTACCTATCCTCGCTCAGCACAGCTGTAGTGGAAACTGTTCAGCCGGAGCAAGGATAGGTAAATGAAGCGTTTCTATTGGTTTATTAACCGACTTCAAAAAAGGAGGAGGTTCTATGTTCCAAAATTTGTATCTTTTTATGTATGTTCACCGATTACTCAGTCAATTGTGGACCGATTTTCAAAATTCTTTTCTTATTCGAAAGAGTACTCTTCTGAGATGGTCCCATTGTCGCCAAGTCAAGATGATGATGGGATCCTAGGGAAATCGAGGGCAAACCTCAAATTTTATAGGCACACCTATAGCGATTTTGGCATTTTTAGTATTAAAATATACATTTACATTCAGAAAGTATCATTTGGTAACCTGGACCTGATGAAGAAGACCGCAGATGACCAATGGAACTCGTCAAAGCTAAGTAATGCTCGCTCGTCTATAAACGATCATGATTAATATACCTAGATAAGCGACTAAGTTTATGATTTTTTCGAACTGATCTGATGCTGAAGTCAGAAGGTAGGCAACGGAACTCTGTTATAAAAATCGTTGTGAGATGTAGTTTGGCGACGAATCACTAAAAAGTGAGAAATAATGAAATACTTTAGCAAAAAAGTATAACCGACTTCAAAAAAATAACAAAAATTGGAACCGACTACAAAACCCTTGAAAATATTTTTCTAGGTACTTACCTATGTATAGCTTGAAGTCGGTGCCTCAGCACGAGCCAGCAGTCGAGTGGAACAATAGTCGTCTACCTCACCTACATACTAAGTATGAGTTTCAATCCCCCCTGCTGGCTCGTGCTGAGTCACCGACTCCGAGCTAGTAGGTACCTAGAAAAATATTTTAAAGGGTTTTGTAGTCGGTTCCATTATTAGTTATTTTTTTGGAGTCGGTGTTACTTTTTTGTTAAATTTTTTATTATTACAAACACATTCCTCGCAACACATCTTCGCATATCTCTGGTGAAAACGCAGCCTTAAAGGTATTTTTGTAAACATTATCTGACTAGCTGATATAGAAACTTGACATCATTTTGCCTAATACAAGGTGCTAACAAATTAGTTACTTAATAATATTTTTCGGGCTGATAGTACTCGGCTCTTGGAGTAAGTTCATTTTCTGCCAACTATGCTTTAATTTCATCATAACCGCACTAAATACCCAGCACCAAGCGGGACTTTTCTGCTGTAGAGCAGAAAATTTTTTTTTGCAACACCAAAGAGGTAGCACAAGTTTTGCTATAAAATTAGCCTCCATAGTGTGAAAAAATGAAACTGACGGTCTTATGAAATTTGACAGATTGTGTACAAAAAATTGTTGCTACCAATCCTATCAAAAATAGTAAGTATTTAAAAAAAAAAAAATTGTGTGTTTGGTTGGCCAACCTGGCGCCCATCCGAAATTTGACAGATCGCTGGTAAACACATATCTGCTACTGTCTACTAACTCTCCCAAAAAAAGTAAGAAATTAAAAAAAGTGGAAAATTTGAGAGTGCGAATGAAAACTTACAAAAATAGAATCATCGAGTGCTAGTGACATTCCTTTCCTATTAATTGTTTAGCACGAATTTTTTTTCGTCTACTATTACTGTAATAGTTGAAAGAATAGCAGATCATGCACCTCGCATTAAGTAGGGTAATTCCAGGATAGATGCCCCACTTTTTGAAAAAGCTTTTAGTATAACTCAATAATTCATCGTTTTATAGCAATGCGTCCTATGCGCATGATATCTAACTATGATTCTTAGTGGCTGTTTCACCATCCATTGATTAGTGTTAACTGATGGTTAAATGTGATGCCGTCTCTATTTGTTTTGTTCGAATAGACGGAGACGGCATCACATTTAACCGTCAGTTAACACTACTCAATGGATGGTGAAACAGCCCCTTAATCTATTATTTTAATGCACTTGTTTTGACATATATGTTGTATAGATATCGTGAAAATCGTACTTTTTTTGACCCCTTAAAAATGGGATAGATGCCTACCGTGGGGGATATACGAGTCGGCGGCAAAAACAGGTTAGAGAATAGATGTCCTTTAAAATCAAACAAGCTAAATTAAACATTAACAGTTTTATTTTCATTATTTTGACGCTGACAGTGGTAAAATAAAAAAATAACAATTTTTTTTAGGGTTCCTCGTAAAGTGGGGGTGATTTTTTTTCTCGACTAACCGTATAGTGTGGGGTATTGTTGGATAGGTCTTTTAAAAGCTAATTTTTCACGCTCCCAGATCAACAGAGGCTCAACTCAAAATAATGCACCATTTTAATTTAGACGTTCTATAAATTAAATTAAGTCTTAATTCAAAATGATACATTATTTTCAGTTGATCCACTGTTGATCTGGGAGTGCGATAAGTACCTACTAAAAAGTCATGGAAGAGCCCTATGTTTTATGGCTAGTTTCTACCAACAAACCAAATTTTCGGAAGAATAAAATAGGAACTTATAGCTTTAGAACTTGTGAAGGCTATAATATAATTCGTAGCAGCTAGCAGGCATAATAACATATCATAATATTGAACTTGGCTCTCAATTCACAATTATGTTTTGATGGGATATTATTACTATTACAGAAATAATTTAATTTAAAAATTATAATAAAATGATAAACATTTAGTAGTTTCTGATTTATTCCTTTGTATTCACCCAATTACCTATTTGGATGCCAAATTTGACCTTTCTAGGTCATCTGGAACTTATGGACCGGATAGTTTGTTTCTCTACAATTTTCACGACATATGAGTAGGTGTCACGCTGACTTTGCATCGTTAGTTAATCAGTGTAATTATATCATAATTATGTCTATGTCAGTGACCATCTTAAACGTGAAAAATATACAAAAACACACTAGGTAGATTTTAAAACAAATGTGATATGACTTACCGTTGAAGTATCTTAAAGAACTCGCAAAACATGAGCAGAGCGACGAGTAACAAGCATAAAGATAAGAAAATTTAGAGATTTAATTTGTTCATGCATGACAACGTCATACATAACAAAGGAATCCTATTCCTGGAAATTGTTTTTAAATCAGGTGCAAAATTCGAACTTCGTATTTCGTCGTCCCGCTGACGCTAATATTATTTAATATGAGATTGAGAGAGACGGTACAGTCAACGTCATAAATAAGTGATCACTTTTGTACCTTGTCACTTTAACGTCATGTTTGAAAAGTCATACGAAATTGTGTAACGACTGAAAGCGGCAAGGTACAGAAATGATCCCTTATTTATGACGTTGACTGTACGACACGAATTCGATTTTCGAATGTCGTAGTAACCCCCTGGGTGCATTGGTAAAATATGAACAATGCCAATTGTAACATCATTTGTATCGTTCCACCAGCCGATTGTCACTTGATTGAAATATTAAACGTCATATCATCAGTTAAATGCACAAATGACGTGATTGTTGGATAGAATTTTGTTCTGAAAATGAAAACATATTTTTTCTTTCATCATCATCATCCCAGCCTATATACGTCCCACTGCTGGACACAAGCTTCCTCTCAGAACAAGAGGGCTATTTTTTCTTTAATTCTACATAATATTATTTAAAGTTAATTGTTTTAATATAAGATACCATTTCTTAAAGTATTTGTAAGTAGCTAATTTGTTAGCACTGTATATTCCTTGAACATTATAGAGTTGCAATAAGTTTTTGTTTGAAAATGGTTCTGGCCCGACACGTACTTTGTCGTTTTTTAATTAGACTTTTGTTCTTGGGATTATTGGTTTATACTTTACCTACTATAATCGTGAATTTAATTTTATTACCTACCCGAACGAAAGTGTGCGGAAAAACTAGTTGTTACCTGTAATAAAATTGTTTTTTTTTTGTTACAGATATTGAATTATAATTGGGCGGGCTGGGGAAATTTACTGAAATTACAACCACTCAACCTCATCCATGAGTATTTCGGTGATCGTGTAAGATACTAACCCTCTGTTTCACCACTCTTTGATAAACTTTACGTAACAGATATATGATTATGTACCGTTTCTCTTTGCTTTGTCCGAATAAACAGAGACTGCACATTAAGTAGTATGCAGTTTTGGATGATTTAAATAATAAATCGCGGTGGTAGGACCTTGTGCAAGGTCCGCCCGGATTGCTACCACCGTCAAAGTCAAAATATCTTTATTCAATTTAGGTTATAACAAGCACTTATGAATGTCAAAAAAAATCTACCACCGGTTCGGAAAAACCTCTGTTGAGAAGAATCTCGCTTCATCTTGCTCGCTAATCCTGCCGTAAAGCAGTAGTGCTTGCACTGTTGTGTTTCGGCGTGGAGATTCGAGTAAGACAGCCGGTGAAATTACTGGCACTTGAGGTACATCCCATCTTAGGCCTCTAGATTGGCAACGCTTCTGCAATACCCCTGGTGTTGCAGATGTTTATGGTCGGTGGTGATCTCTTACCATCAGGAAACCCACTTGCTCGTTTTCCATCTAGTCGGATAAAAAAATCCTACTAATATAATAAATGCGAAAGTTTGTAAGTCTGTTTGTTTGTTTATTTTTTTGTTACTTCATCACGTCTAAACCGCTGAACCGATTTAGATGAAGTTCAGTATACAGATAGTTTGAGTCCCGGGAAAGGACATAGGATAGTTTTTATCCAGGAAAATTGAGTAGTTCCCGCGGGATGGCGATAACCTCGCGAGTCGTGGGTAACGGCTAGTTTTAAATAAATCTGAATTCTTGGTCATTTGATTTATAGGCGATTTGGTACTGAGGTCTTAAATTATCTAAGGTACTGAGCCATTATGATTTGTCACATAAAATTGTCAGTGAGTGGTTAAACAGATATAATAATAATTAATTATGTAACGTGGCATAGTTACCTAAAGTACTATTCAATGGAAAAAATCAATCGTGTAAACAAAGCAATTTTTCACGATTACTCCGTAGTTACTTACATTTGAACGCCAATCCCGATCATATTCACATCTCAATGAGCTCACCACTGTTTTTAACAATCATTTTATCATTAAATAATCGTGTAAATATGTTTATTTTATAGAATTAATTGGAAGACGAAAATCCGTTATATTTGTCAAATCTATATATATATATATATATAAAAGAAGAAACTGACTGACTGACTGACTGACTGACTGACTGACTTATAGATCAACGCACAGCCCAAACCGCTGGGGTTAGAAACTTGAAATTTGGAATATATATTCCTTAATAGATGTAGACGCGCACTAAGAAAGGATTTTTCGAAATTCCCACGGGATAGGGAAATATCTAAATTTTTTTCGCATCTCTGTTTGTAGTCGAATCTCCGAAACTATTGAGCCGATTTTAAAAATTCTTTCACCGTCAGTAAGCTACACTATCCTTGATTGACATAGGTTACTTTTTATCCGGGATAATGCAAAATTCCCGCGGGATAGAAATAAATTAATTCAATTTCGGAGCTAATTTAAAAAATTCTTACATATTATGTGATATGACTATCTCCAAATAACAAAGGCTACTTTTTCTTCGGGAAATTACAAAATTCCCATGGGATAGAAAAAACTGAATGCAACTTCGGGGATGATTTTAAAAATTCTTTCATCAATAGAAAGCTACACTATTTCTCATTAGTATAAACTACTCTTCTTCGGGAAAATGCAAAATTCCTGCGGGATAGAAATAAGTGAATTCAACTTCGGGTCTGATTTTAAACGTTCTTTCACCAAAAGTAAGCTACAGTATTCCTGATTGACATAGGATACGTTTTTCCGGGAAAATCAAAAATTCCCGCGGGATAGAAATAAGTAAATTCATCTTTGGCTTTTAAAAAATCTTTCATTTGATATAAATCCTCGATTGACATAGACCACTTTTTTTTCAGAAAATCTAAAATTCCCATGGGATAGAAAAAACTGAATTCAACTTCAGAACTGATTTTAAAAATTCTTCCACTAATATAAAGCTGCACTATTGCTGATTGGTATAATAGATTGCTCTTCTTTGGAAAAATGCTAAATTCCCGCAGGATAGGTAGAAGTAAGTAAGACAATCCAAATTCGGAGCTGATTTTAAAAATTCTTTCACTAATAGTAATCTGCAGTATCTCTGATTGACATAGGCTGCTTTTCTACAGAAGAATGCAAAATTCCCGCAGGATCGACATAAGTAAATTCATCATTGGGGTTGATTTAAAAATATATTTTACCAATTGGGAGCTACATTATCCCTGACTTTACAATTTCTCGAGATACAATCCTATATCGTGTAGGAAGTCGCCGGCAAAAGAAACGCGTAGTACTTTAACGTCTTTAACGTTTCAGCGAAACAGGGTTTCAGAGTTGGTACGAATTATGAATGATTAATTACGTATGTAGGTTGATTTTTAAATTCCAAATTGTGCACCATCTGTCTAAAACAACGTCTTACTGTATTTATATTTCCATGTAATCCTCCGAAAAATCAATCAAAACACGAAAAAAAGGATCGCAGAAAGTAAATGTATGTTAATTGTTACCCCAAATTTAACGCGAGCGAAGCCGCGGTCAAAAGCTAGTTGACATGATAATTTTTTCCTCACCGAAGTTGGTCTATGGTCGGTCTAGTCTCTGGAAATTTAGTGCTGTACCAACGAAATTAATTATTTGACTGAACCAACCTTATCTACCGATAATTATGGCTGGTTCTGCAAATTAATTTATTCGTAGATATTAATTATTTGTGTTAAGTTACACTATTTAATGAAGGTTTATAAAGGTTCCTAATCCTATTCTACTATCCTACTTCCTACTATATCCTACTAATCCTACTAATATTATAAATGTGAAAGTTTGTGAGTGAGTGAGTGAATATGTTTGTTACTTCTTCACGCTGAAACGGCTGGACGGATTTGGATGAAATTTGGCGAAAAGTTAGATAACCTAGATTACAACATAGGATACTTTATGTCCCGATATTCCCATGGGATAGGGATAAAATCTTGAAATAACAACCGCTCAGCTTAGAGTCATGAAAATTGGCATGTAGATAGTTTGACATCTGGAATAAAATATAGCCTACTTTTTATTTCGATATTCCCACGAGATAGGGATAAAATTTCGAACTAATAACCGCTGGGCTTAGAGTCGTGAAATTTGACCATGATTGTTTTTAATGTAATGTCAATGAAAACAACGATTTAATTTTCGGGAATTCCCACGGCAATTTTTAAAAATCCCGGTATTTCAGCTGCTGGACCTAATGATTTACGTGTGCGAAGCCGCGGGTAAACACTAGTTGGACGATAAAATAGTATTATAGTACAAATTATGTAGATTTCTATTTACTAGTATCATATTTACTGTGGACTCCATTGTTGGACCAAAAAATCATTTTCAATAAAAATCAAAATCAAAATAATTTATTTTCGGATAACTAAGTTGTTAGTTTATACAATATTCTTATGAGACTATGGTAGTAAGCTGATAAAATATACTATTATTACATTACATTAAATCAAATTACCTACATTAATTTCCGTGACATTCATGAACAACTATTTTGAATCACTTCCCTGTGTCTACTCTCATTTCCATGTCTTATGTAAATTTAAAATGCCTCTTCTAAATTATATCGAAAATACAAACTGAGACGGATGCACAGAAAAACCAGAAAAAGAGACCAGCGCTGGGAATGGAACCAAGTTCCGTACTAACCCCTACACCACCGTTGGACAGGAGTCAAGATACAAATTTCTCCTATGCACATATATCTCAGGTTGGCTTTTTCTACTACGCTACTTAAGCAGCAAAAAAATCTAAATTAATCCATATTTTAACTGACCCTTTCAATTCTAAAATACTCCATGATAAACCTTGGGGAAAATACGTCAAAAAAATATAAGTGGATATACATGTTTCACCATTTTAAAAATTCTACCCTTAAAGGGGTATAAAGGGGAGTGTAAGTTTGTATTGAAAAAACGTTAGGTATATATATTTGAAGATATAATTCTAAAACTTCGTGAAAATGCTATTAAACAATTTAAGTTACAAGGGACATGGAAAAATTGTGAATGACTCTTGAATAGGACTAAGAGAATACGTGATTCGCCATTTAAAAAAATTAAACTTAGGGAAATCATTAAATAATGAAATATGAGTCAATTCAAAATAATTATTTACTGCTGATTGAAGTATCTTAAAGAGCTTTCACATCACTAGAGCCAACGTCAGTCAGTCAGTCAGCCAGTCGTCAGTCAAGTGTCAATGTCAGTCACCACATTTGTTTACCAGGGCCCGATTGCATAACAAAGTACAAGCTAATATTATTAGCCATTGGACAAACGCCATATTAAAAAAAATATAAATATTATTAGCGATTTTGTACTGAAATTCACTAATAGTATTAGCTTGTACTTTATTATGCAATTGGGCCATCGATTAATTCCATTGAATTCAAATATAGCGCATTTAACGCCAGTAGGTAATTTTTTTTCTTGTTGTTATTTGGGGTGATAAATTTGGAAGGAAAAAATTACATTATAAATTATTTCTAGTAAAAACTAGTTCACACCTCGGTTTTGGCCAAATTGCATTTTTAATATTTTTTATCGTTTTAATTACGAAATACAATTTTGTCCTAACAAGTAGGTACAAATACTGCCCAAAAAATCAACTATTCAGTCTCAAGTACTAGAGAAATAAATATACGCAATTAAGTTTTATGCATATGTTTTTTTTCCGCAGTTGGCGTTTTTATTTGCTTTTTATGGATTTTACACTGTCTCCTTAATAATTCCTGCTATTATTAGCACAGATGCTATATTACTGGACCTTCGTATATTCCTCAATGACAGGTAATGTACAGAATTAATTTATAAGAAAAAAATCTAAAAAGGTGGGTAGATAGTTGAACATTTTCCAAAAAAGTATTTTCAATAGATCCCATAGCATTCATTTGTTGACCGATTTGTGCGACAAGTTTAACAAAAACATTTTTTCATAGCAGCGAATTTTCCCATCGCGTTATTTCATGATCGCAAATTTAATTAGGGCAGAAGTACCTACCGGTTGTGGCCACTGTACCGTTTATGGCCGTTTATTGTTTATATATACGTTTGAAATAAAATTATAGTAATAAATCATTATAAACTTTGTTTCAGTATAAACTTTTGAAAACTCACTATACATATTATTTTAAAACTAACTTTTTATATATGACTGCAAATGTCAACTGGCCAAAAATGGGCTCAAGGTGGCCAAAACCGGTACTTCTGCCCTATTCGTCTTTTTTCATGTAGCGATTTTTCACGAATCATTTTAGAATGTTCGCATTTATTTTTTTCGCCTATTTTACCAGTAAATAAGTTTGTGAAAATTATCTAACAAACCCCCCAAAAGGGGTATTGTTACGGTTTTACGGTTATATCTCGTAAAGGACTAATAAGTAATATATAAAACTGTTCTGCATAAAAGCTGTACGGCATTCAAACCTGCACAGAATGACGCCAAGTTTATATTTTTAGACTACTTACCCATCTCATACGGGTCGGGTCCGACTTGCATTTAGCCTTGGCGAGCAGTGCCTCTAGTGTGGCGTTTTCACAAAACATTCGTTTACTATTCGAAGACGTAAATCGAGCGTTCGATCGTCGATACGTAGCCGCCACATGTCCACGGTGCGGCGTCGTCACCCATTTTCGTTACGATTTGCGGACGAAATAGTTTACGCAAACCTACACTCATAAAAGATGTTGCGCAAACTTTCCGCTAGAGGCGCTAGCTAGGACAGCTGTCCGTGTTTCCATACAAATTGAGATTTTAACGTGAACGCGATCGAGACGTATTTTGTGAACGGGAAAATACACTAAGCATACTGAGCACCTGTTGTATTTTGTCCGGGTAGCAAAAT
>NC_133477.1:8491203-8520369 GCF_025370935.1 Choristoneura fumiferana
TATCGTGAAAATCTACTTTTTTGACCCCTTAAAAATGGATAGATGCTTACCGTGGGGATATACGAGTCGGCGCAAAAAACAGGTTAGAGAATAGATGTCCTTTAAAATCAAACAAGCTAAATTAAACATTAACAGTTTTATTTTCATTATTTTGACGCTGACAGTGGTAAAATAAAAAAATAACAATTTTTTTTAGGGTTCCTCGTAAAGTGGGGGTGATTTTTTTTCTCGACTAACCGTATAGTGTGGGGTATTGTTGGATAGGTCTTTTAAAAGCTAATTTTCACGCTCCCAGATCAACAGAGGCTCAACTCAAAATAATGCACCATTTTAATTTAGACGTTCTATAAATTAAATTAAGTCTTAATTCAAAATGATACATTATTTTCAGTTGATCCACTGTTGATCTGGGAGTGCGATAAGTACCTACTAAAAAGTCATGGAAGAGCCCTATGTTTTATGGCTAGTTTCTACCAACAAACAAATTTTCGGAAAGAATAAAATAGGAACTTATAGCTTTAGAACTTGTGAAGGCTATAATATAATTCGTAGCAGCTAGCAGGCATAATAACATATCATAATATTGAACTTGGCTCTCAATTCACAATTATGTTTTGATGGGATATTATTACTTTACAGAAATAATTTAATTTAAAAATTATAATAAAATGATAAACATTTAGTAGTTTCTGATTTATTCCTTTGTATTCACCCAATTACCTATTTGATGCCAAATTTGACCTTTCTAGGTCATCTGGAACTTATGGACCGGATAGTTTGTTTCTCTACAATTTTCACGACATATGAGTAGGTGTCACGCTGACTTTGCATCGTTAGTTAATCAGTGTAATTATATCATAATTATGTCTATGTCAGTGACCATCTTAAACGTGAAAAATATACAAAAACACACTAGGTAGATTTTAAAACAAATGTGATATGACTTACCGTTGAAGTATCTTAAAGAACTCGCAAAACATGAGCAGAGCGACGAGTAACAAGCATAAAGATAAGAAAATTTAGAGATTTAATTTGTTCATGCATGACAACGTCATACATAACAAAGGAATCCTATTCCTGGAAATTGTTTTTAAATCAGGTGCAAAATTCGAACTTCGTATTTCGTCGTCCGCTGACGCTAATATTATTTAATATGAGATTGAGAGAGACGGTACAGTCAACGTCATAAATAAGTGATCACTTTTGTACCTTGTCACTTTAACGTCATGTTTGAAAAGTCATACGAAATTGTGTAACGACTGAAAGCGGCAAGGTACAGAAATGATCCCTTATTTATGACGTTGACTGTACGACACGAATTCGATTTTCGAATGTCGTAGTAACCCCCTGGGTGCATTGGTAAAATATGAACAATGCCAATTGTAACATCATTTGTATCGTTCCACCAGCCGATTGTCACTTGATTGAAATATTAAACGTCATATCATCAGTTAAATGCACAAATGACGTGATTGTTGGATAGAATTTTGTTCTGAAAATGAAAACATATTTTTTCTTTCATCATCATCATCCCAGCCTATATACGTCCCACTGCTGGACACAAGCTTCCTCTCAGAACAAGAGGGCTATTTTTTCTTTAATTCTACATAATATTATTTAAAGTTAATGTTTTAATATAAGATACCATTTCTTAAAGTATTTGTAAGTAGCTAATTTGTTAGCACTGTATATTCCTTGAACATTATAGAGTTGCAATAAGTTTTAGTTTGAAAATGGTTCTGGCCCGACACGTACTTTGTCGTTTTTAATTAGACTTTTGTTCTTGGGATTATTGGTTTATACTTTACCTACTATAATCGTGAATTTAATTTTATTACCGACCCGAACGAAAGTGTGCGGAAAAACTAGTTGTTACCTGTAATAAAATTGTTTTTTTTTTTTGTTACAGATATTGAATTATAATTGGGCGGGCTGGGAAAATTTACTGAAATTACAACCACTCAACCTCATCCATGAGTATTTCGGTGATCGTGTAAGATACTAACCCTCTGTTTCACCACTCTTTGATAAACTTTACGTAACAGATATATGATTATGTACCGTTTCTCTTTGCTTTGTCCGAATAAACAGAGACTGCACATTAAGTAGTATGCAGTTTTGGATGATTTAAATAATAAATCGCGGTGGTAGGACCTTGTGCAAGGTCCGCCCGGATTGCTACCACCGTCAAAGTCAAAATATCTTTATTCAATTTAGGTTATAACAAGCACTTATGAATGTCAAAAAAAATCTACCACCGGTTCGGAAAAACCTCTGTTGAGAAGAATCTCGCTTCATCTTGCTCGCTAATCCTGCCGTAAAGCAGTAGTGCTTGCACTGTTGTGTTTCGGCGTGGAGATTCGAGTAAGACAGCCGGTGAAATTACTGGCACTTGAGGTACATCCCATCTTAGGCCTCTAGATTGGCAACGCTTCTGCAATACCCCTGGTGTTGCAGATGTTTATGGTCGGTGGTGATCTCTTACCATCAGGAAACCCACTTGCTCGTTTTCCATCTAGTCGGATAAAAAAATCCTACTAATATAATAAATGCGAAAGTTTGTAAGTCTGTTTGTTTGTTTATTTTTTTGTTACTTCATCACGTCTAAACCGCTGAACCGATTTAGATGAAGTTCAGTATACAGATAGTTTGAGTCCCGGGAAAGGACATAGGATAGTTTTTATCCAGGAAAATTGAGTAGTTCCCGCGGGATGGCGATAACCTCGCGAGTCGTGGGTAACGGCTAGTTTTAAATAAATCTGAATTCTTGGTCATTTTGATTTATAGGCGATTTGGTACTGAGGTCTTAAATTATCTAAGGTACTGAGCCATTATGATTTGTCACATAAAATTGTCAGTGAGTGGTTAAACAGATATAATAATAATTAATTATGTAACGTGGCATAGTTACCTAAAGTACTATTCAATGGAAAAAATCAATCGTGTAAACAAAGCAATTTTTCACGATTACTCCGTAGTTACTTACATTTGAACGCCAATCCCGATCATATTCACATCTCAATGAGCTCACCACTGTTTTTAACAATTATTTTATCATTAAATAATCGTGTAAATATGTTTATTTTATAGAATTAATTGGAAGACGAAAATCCGTTATATTTGTCAAATCTATATATATATAAAAGAAGAAACTGACTGACTGACTGACTGACTGACTGACTGACTTATAGATCAACGCACAGCCCAAACCGCTGGGGTTAGAAACTTGAAATTTGGAATATATATTCCTTAATAGATGTAGACGCGCACTAAGAAAGGATTTTTCGAAATTCCCACGGGATAGGGAAATATCTAAATTTTTTTCGCATCTCTGTTTGTAGTCGAATCTCCGAAACTATTGAGCCGATTTTAAAAATTCTTTCACCGTCAGTAAGCTACACTATCCTTGATTGACATAGGTTACTTTTTATCCGGGATAATGCAAAATTCCCGCGGGATAGAAATAAATTAATTCAATTTCGGAGCTAATTTAAAAAATTCTTACATATTATGTGATATGACTATCTCCAAATAACAAAGGCTACTTTTTCTTCGGGAAATTACAAAATTCCCATGGGATAGAAAAAACTGAATGCAACTTCGGGATGATTTTAAAAATTCTTTCATCAATAGAAAGCTACACTATTTCTCATTAGTATAAACTACTCTTCTTCGGGAAAATGCAAAATTCCCGCGGGATAGAAATAAGTGAATTCAACTTCGGGTCTGATTTTAAACGTTCTTTCACCAAAAGTAAGCTACAGTATTCCTGATTGACATAGGATACGTTTTTCCGGGAAAATCAAAAATTCCCGCGGGATAGAAATAAGTAAATTCATCTTTGGCTTTTAAAAAATCTTTCATTTAATATAAATCCTCGATTGACATAGACCACTTTTTTTTCAGAAAATCTAAAATTCCCATGGGATAGAAAAAACTGAATTCAACTTCAGAACTGATTTTAAAAATTCTTCCACTAATATAAAGCTGCACTATTGCTGATTGGTATAATAGATTGCTCTTCTTTGGAAAAATGCTAAATTCCCGCAGGATAGGTAGAAGTAAGTAAGACAATCCAAATTCGGAGCTGATTTTAAAAATTCTTTCACTAATAGTAATCTGCAGTATCTCTGATTGACATAGGCTGCTTTTCTACAGAAGAATGCAAAATTCCCGCAGGATCGACATAAGTAAATTCATCATTGGGGTTGATTTAAAAATATATTTTACCAATTGGGAGCTACATTATCCTGACTTTACAATTTCTCGAGATACAATCCTATATCGTGTAGGAAGTCGCCGGCAAAAGAAACGCGTAGTACTTTAACGTCTTTAACGTTTCAGCGAAACAGGGTTTCAGAGTTGGTACGAATTATGAATGATTAATTACGTATGTAGGTTGATTTTTAAATTCCAAATTGTGCACCATCTGTCTAAAACAACGTCTTACTGTATTTATATTTCCATGTAATCCTCCGAAAAATCAATCAAAACACGAAAAAAAGGATCGCAGAAAGTAAATGTATGTTAATTGTTACCCCAAATTTAACGCGAGCGAAGCCGCGGTCAAAAGCTAGTTGACATGATAATTTTTTCCTCACCGAAGTTGGTCTATGGTCGGTCTAGTCTCTGGAAATTTAGTGCTGTACCAACGAAATTAATTATTTGACTGAACCAACCTTATCTACCGATAATTATGGCTGGTTCTGCAAATTAATTTATTCGTAGATATTAATTATTTGTGTTAAGTTACACTATTTAATGAAGGTTTATAAAGGTTCCTAATCCTATTCTACTATCCTACTTCCTACTATATCCTACTAATCCTACTAATATTATAAATGTGAAAGTTTGTGAGTGAGTGAGTGAATATGTTTGTTACTTCTTCACGCTGAAACGGCTGGACGGATTTGGATGAAATTTGGCGAAAAGTTAGATAACCTAGATTACAACATAGGATACTTTATGTCCCGATATTCCCATGGGATAGGATAAAATCTTGAAATAACAACCGCTCAGCTAGTCATGAAAATTGGCATGTAGATAGTTTGACATCTGGAATAAAATATAGCCTACTTTTTATTTCGATATTCCCACGAGATAGGGATAAAATTTCGAACTAATAACCGCTGGGCTTAGAGTCGTGAAATTTGACCATGATTGTTTTTAATGTAATGTCAATGAAAACAACGATTTAATTTTCGGGAATTCCCACGGCAATTTTAAAAATCCCGGTATTTCAGCTGCTGGACCTAATGATTTACGTGTGCGAAGCCGCGGGTAAACACTAGTTGGACGATAAAATAGTATTATAGTACAAATTATGTAGATTTCTATTTACTAGTATCATATTTACTGTGGACTCCATTGTTGGACCAAAAAATCATTTTCAATAAAAATCAAAATCAAAATAATTTATTTTCGGATAACTAAGTTGTTAGTTTATACAATATTCTTATGAGACTATGGTAGTAAGCTGATAAAATATACTATTATTACATTACATTAAATCAAATTACCTACATTAATTTCCGTGACATTCATGAACAACTATTTTGAATCACTTCCCTGTGTCTACTCTCATTTCCATGTCTTATGTAAATTTAAAAATGCCTCTTCTAAATTATATCGAAAATACAAACTGAGACATGGATGCACAGAAAAACCAGAAAAAGAGACCAGCGCTGGGAATGGAACCAAGTTCCGTACTAACCCCTACACCACCGTTGGACAGGAGTCAAGATACAAATTTCTCCTATGCACATATATCTCAGGTTGGCTTTTTCTACTACGCTACTTAAGCAGCAAAAAAATCTAAATTAATCCATATTTTAACTGACCCTTTCAATTCTAAAATACTCCATGATAAACCTTGGGGAAAATACGTCAAAAAAATATAAGTGGATATACATGTTTCACCATTTTAAAAATTCTACCCTTAAAGGGGTATAAAGGGGAGTGTAAGTTTGTATTGAAAAAACGTTAGGTATATATATTTGAAGATATAATTCTAAAACTTCGTGAAAATGCTATTAAACAATTTAAGTTACAAGGGACATGGAAAAATTGTGAATGACTCTTGAATAGGACTAAGAGAATACGTGATTCGCCATTTAAAAAAATTAAACTTAGGGAAATCATTAAATAATGAAATATGAGTCAATTCAAAATAATTATTTACTGCTGATTGAAGTATCTTAAAGAGCTTTCACATCACTAGAGCCAACGTCAGTCAGTCAGTCAGCCAGTCGTCAGTCAAGTGTCAATGTCAGTCACCACATTTGTTTACCAGGGCCCGATTGCATAACAAAGTACAAGCTAATATTATTAGCCATTGGACAAACGCCATATAAAAAAAAATATATATATTATTAGCGATTTTGTATTGAAATTCACTAATAGTATTAGCTTGTACTTTATTATGCAACTGGGCCATCGATTAATTCCATTGAATTCAAATATAGCGCATTTAACGCCAGTAGGTAATTTTTTTTCTTGTTGTTATTTGGGGTGATAAATTTGGAAGGAAAAAATTACATTATAAATTATTTCTAGTAAAAACTAGTTCACACCTCGGTTTTGGCCAAATTGCATTTTTAATATTTTTTATCGTTTTAATTACGAAATACAATTTTGTCCTAACAAGTAGGTACAAATACTGCCCAAAAAATCAACTATTCAGTCTCAAGTACTAGAGAAATAGATATACGCAATTAAGTTTTATGCATATGTTTTTTTTTCGCAGTTGGCGTTTTTATTTGCTTTTTATGGATTTTACACTGTCTCCTTAATAATTCCTGCTATTATTAGCACAGATGCTATATTACTGGACCTTCGTATATTCCTCAATGACAGGTAATGTACAGAATTAATTTATAAGAAAAAAATCTAAAAAGGTGGGTAGATAGTTGAACATTTTCCAAAAAAGTATTTTCAATAGATCCCATAGCATTCATTTGTTGACCGATTTGTGCGACAAGTTTAACAAAAGCATTTTTTCATAGCAGCGAATTTTCCCATCGCGTTATTTCATGATCGCAAATTTAATTAGGGCAGAAGTACCTACCGGTTGTGGCCACTGTACCGTTTATGGCCGTTTATTGTTTATATATACGTTTGAAATAAAATTATAGTAATAAATCATTATAAACTTTGTTTCAGTATAAACTTTTGAAAACTCACTATACATATTATTTTAAAACTATAACTTTTTATATATATGACTGCAAATGTCAACTGGCCAAAAATGGGCTCAAGGTGGCCAAAACCGGTACTTCTGCCCTATTCGTCTTTTTTCATGTAGCGATTTTTCACGAATCGTTTTAGAATGTTCGCATTTATTTTTTTCGCCTATTTTACCAGTAAATAAGTTTGTGAAAATTATCTAACAAACCCCCCAAAAGGGGTATTGTTACGGTTTTACGGTTATATCTCGTAAAGGACTAATAAGTAATATATAAAACTGTTCTGCATAAAAGCTGTACGGCATTCAAACCTGCACAGAATGACGCCAAGTTTATATTTTTAGACTACTTACCCATCTCATACGGGTCGGGTCCGACTTGCATTTAGCCTTGGCGAGCAGTGCCTCTAGTGTGGCGTTTTCACAAAACATTCGTTTACTATTCGAAGACGTAAATCGAGCGTTCGATCGTCGATACGTAGCCGCCACATGTCCACGGTGCGGCGTCGTCACCCATTTTCGTTACGATTTGCGGACGAAATAGTTTACGCAAACCTACACTCATAAAAGATGTTGCGCAAACTTTCCGCTAGAGGCGCTGTCCGTGTTTCCATACAAATTGAGATTTTAACGTGAACGCGATCGAGACGTATTTTGTGAACGGGAAAATACACTAAGCATACTGAGCACCTGTTGTATTTTGTCCGGGTAGCAAAATACCTTGGTCTGTAAAACGCCCTCATTGCTATAAGGCATAGTAGAAGTCAAAGACAAAGTCAAAGTCAAAATATCTTTATTCAATTACGACGGAATGATTTGGCTGTAAAACGACTTAATGTCATAGTGTTTTAGTAGGTAAATGGTCTGGTCTGGTCTTGTAAAACTATTCAATACAATCAAGACCTTACACAATTGAGTCATTCTGCCTACTTGTGCATTTCACGACCTAGACGTTTTGCTTATTAAGTCTTCCTAAAACTAAGACAATTTTGTAATCATGGCACTCTATAACCAAGTAATTTTGCATTCAGTGTACTACTGAGCTGTTTTGCTCGCCAAGGCTAAATGCAAGTAAGGCCAACGGGACCCGACCCTCTCATACTACGAGTATAAAGATCATTAAAATTGGGCGCGTATTACATAATATGAAAAAAAAAACACAACTCATACATATCATGAGACACAAACTCACGCCAATTGTGCCCTAGTCCCAAACTACTTCAGCAAAGGTTGTACTATGGATACTAGGCAACGGTTAAACATACTTTTATAGATAAATACGACATAATTATAAGTAAATACATATTTAACGTCCAAGACCCGAGAATAAATATTCGTGTTATTCATACAAATGGCTGCCTCGACCGGGAATGGAACCCGGGACCTCAAGCTTCATAGTCAGGTTTGTCTAACCACTTGGCCATGCGGTCGTCTAGATTCATTTTATTTTAACTTCTGATTTTTGTTAATATCCCCTAAATTAACCGTAAACCTATACCTACATATAAAATGCTTTTTCCTAAATGACTGACTGACGGACGGATGAACGCAGCGATTACTACCGATCATTAGCTCGGCCGCTGACTTGTCTACATGCTTAATATTTCTATACCTAAATAGGAACTCCAGTAACCTACCGTTTATTTCTCTTATATTGGTCCCCGCTCTTAAAAGTCCATATATGTGTTTTTTTTAGAATTTTGACCCCCAATTTCCGCTTGACCATTACTCGAGGAAAAATCTTGGAACTATTTTCACGTGAAAGAAGTTCCATTGTCTGTTAAAATTGTTTGTATTATGCCAAAGCCGGAAATAACCTCTTCTAGTTTAGTGATCACAGTAGCACTGGATTAGTTTGACAGTGCATTCGATCCACTTCGAATATGCATCAACCATTATAAAAAACATAACGCTTTTAATGGGACCAAAAAATCCAGATGTATCCTGTGCCACGGATGGGGGGGAGGCCAAGGTGTAAGGGGCGCACGCGCCGGGGTAGGCTTTGCCTGCACACAAACAGCGCAGCTTTTAACATTTTCCTCGATGTCGCGATCTACGTGAGGCCACCAAAACCGAGACCGTGCTTCCGCTTTAGTTTTATTAATTCCCAAATGGCACCTGTGTAGTGTAGCTCATTCAATATTTTGGGTTGTAAAATTGCAGGTATGACTAAATAATTTATGACCTCTCATCAGATAATCCTGTTCAAAAACCAGGTCTAGCCTACAACTAAAATAGGGTCGCATTTCTTCATTTGGATTTTTATTTTGGCCAACCGTTCAGGATGTATGTATGTATGTAAACTCTTTATTGTACAGAATAAGTAAACAAACACAATTGACAAACAATGAGATATATGTACAAAGGCGAACTTATCCCTTTAATGATGTATTTTTTTACCTTTTGCAATAGCGCATCAGTACCAATTGGCTCTGTGATCTGTTTTAAAGTTAATTTATTGGTAAATCGCCGTCTGTTACAAAATTGATATAGGCTCGCCAATCGCTCGACTTAGGTAATCTGCGCTGTTGTTTACGCTTCTCACATACCTTATTTCGTAATTGTAACTGTTTAAAAATAATGCGTAACGTTGAAGGCGACTAACGTATACCTCTGGCACATTGTTGGGTGAAAAATATATGTTAAGGGTTTTTGGTTGGTACAGTCACCAGCATTAATATCTGCCACAGCGGAGCGTGCAAAAATATCTGACACGTCCCTCCGGCCCTAGAAATAGAGTCGTATCAGATATTTATGCACGCTTGTTGTGTCAGATATTGGTGCTGGTGACTATACAAAGAATAAAAGGTACGTCTAACCCGTAAAGGTACTGATGGAATCGCCTAATGCTGAAAATAATAGCCGTCGCTTCTTTTTCTATTTGGCTATAATTTCGCTCCGCGCTACTTAAGGGCCTCGACGCGTATGCCAGAAGCCGTTTCGTACCTCCTTCCAATTGACTTAAAGTGGCACCAAGACCCCCAGTAGAGGCGTCACCAGTTAGAACAAGTCTTCAATCCGGATTATAATGCGCTAATGTTTTCTCTGATGCGAGCTCCGCCTTAATTTTAGTAAATTATGCTTCTTTATGCAATAAACTATTGAGTGGGCTTAATATAGAGGATGCGTTGGGTACAAAAACTCTATAATAATTCACTAATCCCAAAAATGATTTTAATTCATGTATATTAGTGGGACACTTTGAATTTATCATTGCTTGTACTTTATTGGAACATTTGTGAATGCCGTTTCGGTCTATCACAAACCTGAAATACGTTACGGAATCCTTGAACAAGTTACATTTGTCTTTGTTCAGTACTAACCCCGCCTCCTGTAAACGACTAAAAAATGGTTCCAACCTTTGACAATGTTGTTCCCTAGTTACCCCTGTGACAAAGTCTAAGAACTTTTTACATTTTATTACACTGTTCCTGTGACCAGCACATCATCGAGTAGGCATAGTACTACGCCGTCAATATTTTGTAGTAGCCTTTCCATAGTTTTTTGAAATATGGCGGGTGCGTTTGAGAGACCGAAAACCAATCTAGTGAATTTAAACAACCCTTTATGTGTATTAATTATGGTAAGCAACTGTGAATGATCATCTCATCCTAACTGAAAATAGGCTTGACTTAATAATAACGCGTACTTACTTGGCTTGGCTTGAGTTGTACGCTAGTGAATACAACATGGTTTACAACCCTGACAAGTCTGAGTTCATGCTCACGGAGGCTACGAATATGCCTTTGCAAGTGCCTTCACTGCTGTTGAATGGTAAGCCGTTACGTCGGGTATATGAAGTCAAGTATCTAGGACACATTCTGCTGTCAAGCATGAAGGATCACAAGGACATTGAGAGATATGCTCGCTAGAAGGTTCGCAAAATGCAGTGAAGGCGTCAAAAGGCAACTTTTTCTAAGCTTTTGCACAAGCGTTTACACGGGTATGTATTATAAGACCGACAAATCATAATACCTACAGTTGAAATGTCGACTCATAACACATCGAAATTCAGAATACCGAATGTACAAAATACCGACAACCGATACACCGAAGGTCGAAATATCTATTTTTAAATGACCGAAAGTACAAAATCCCGAAAATGGGGTATGTATTATAATACCGAAAAATCATATTACCTACAGTTGAAATATCGACACTTAACAAATCGAAATTCAGAATACCGAAAGTACAAAATACCGAAAGTAAAAAAAAGTTTGATATGTGCGAGCGAGCGAAGCGAGCGAGCAAGACGGTTCGAGGCAAAAGCGACTTGGATAGGTTAGGTTCAGAAGGCTAAGGCGGAGCGAAGCGGAGCGTAGCTCCCGCCTTAGCCTTCGATGTTAGGTTTTTTTTTATAGCAGCCCGGATAATATTGCTTCACAAATGATCATTGCTGTTGAATCTTATCCAACCTTCTTCCTTAGTGGCAGTTAAGTATCTTGCCTGCTATTTAAAAAAAACCTAACATCGAAGGCTAAGCGCCTTAGCCTTCTGAACCTAACCTATCCGAGTCGCTTCGCTCGCTCCACACATCTTTTCCCGCTATATTTGTTTCGTCTTTGGTATAACGGCGGTTTCGGTATTTGATTTTCGATATATTGATTGTCGATTATTTTACTTGTAGTGATTATGACTGTTCGGCATTATGAGTTTTCGACCTTTCGAGTGTAGGTATTTTGATCTTCGGGATTGTAGTCTTCGGGATTTAGGCTGCCGGTCAAATGTACTTCCGGGATTTCAAACTTTCGGTCATATATCATTCGACGTTTTAATATTCGGCCTTCCGTCCATAGGTCTTGTGAAATTCGGTCTTTCGTTTATCGGTATTATAATACATACCCGTTTACACGGTAGAATTGTGGTCACAATATACCTGCGCAGTGGCTCAGGACATAAAAGTGCAGTACAATGATGCGTGGCGAGCTATGTTCCGTCTGCCACGCTGGTGCAGCGCGAGCGCCATGTTCGCTGCGGGCCGCGCGCCGGGCTGGCCCGCGCTGCTGCGCGCGCGCAGCGCTGCCACCAAAAGGGCCATTTATGCTTCCTCTAACACACTGCTTGCAGCTGTGAGGGAGTGGGACGCCAGCCCGCTTCATGAGCGCTGGAGGAGATACCACAGACCGGTCATCGCGGGATCGGGGTAACCCTCGATGTTCATCTAACCCGGGCTTATCTTAACTTAATTTAATTTTCATTTTATTTATTTGACTTCTAATTAATTGTTTTTATGGATTAACGACTGACATTAACCTGAGTGGTTAAGATTCCACTATGAAGATTCATACGGCTGGCGGTCCCACGAAAAACTTTAAGCCGATTTAGACTTGCAAGAAAAATCGTGCAAGTTGCATTACATTGCGGCGCTCGGTTGACCACTACACGCTACACTACAAACTCGTCAGTCTACTTATATATTAAAGGTATTTTCACTTACAAATGTGATAAGCAACCTTATTGTTTTCTTGTGACGTAGGAATTGTTATAAAAAATAGTTGAGCACTTAGAATTATACATTTAAAAATGTTTATTAATGTTAGTTTGAGTCTTGCAAAGGCTTATGTGCAGCGTTGAAATGTTAAAAAGGCTGTATACTTTTAAGGGTTCCGTACGTATAAAAACGGGACCCTATTAGACTAAGGCTTCACTGTCCGTCCGCCTGTCTATCTGTCACCAGGCTGTATCTCGAACTGTGATAGCTAGACAGTTGAAATTTTCACAGATGATGTATTTCTGTTGCCGCTATAACAACAAGTACTAAAAACAGAATATAATCAATATTGAAGGGGGCTCCCATACAACAAACGTGATATTTTTTTGCTAATATTTAATGTTGCGTAATTCCGCACTTGAATTCCGAAAAACTCAGAGGTGCGAGCCGGGGTTTGAACCCACGACCCTCTGCTTGAGAGGCCATATGTCAAACCACTCGGCCACCACGGCTTCTGTCTAATTTATCACGAGCTTTACGGTGAAGGAATAACATCGTGAGGAAACCTGCACAAACCTGCGAAGCAATTCAATGGTATGTGTGAAGTTCCCAATCCGCACTGGGCCCGCGTGGGAACTACTGCCCAAGCCCTCTCATTATGAGGGGAGGCCTGTGCCCTGCAGTGGGACGTATATAGGCTGGGATGATGGATGATTGATGGATTAACGTCTGGAATAAATATATCATTTCATTTCATTTCATTTTCATTAATCTAGCTGGGAGAATTGTTCACTACCGTGCAACTTGGCAAACAATTCCTCCATCCGTGGCAAGGGGTACTTTTCTATTTGCAGTACTTTATTTAACGTAACCGAATAATCTGCACATAATCGAATCTCGCCGAAACGCTTTAAAATGGGTATTACCGGAATAGCGAAGTCCGAAAAAAAATGGCAGCGAAAAAAGAATGGCATCGCCGTATGTGAAGACAGTGCCTGCTTCTATTTTCATATTACAAAGCTGGTCAATGTAAGCTAAAAACAGGTTGGGGCCTTGTGGTACGCCGTAGGATACATTACACTCGTTACTGACATGATTTTCTATTTTACCCTCTGCTTACGGGAATCGAGGTAGCTTGTCAAGAGACATAGAGGAATATAGAGAACATAGGAGGTGTTAACAATAATGGGAACAGAGACAGTATCAAACGCCTTTTTGAGGTCCAGAAATACACATAAACATTTTTTGTTCTTGTCGACATTATTTACTATGAGAGAGGTAAGCGATGACACGGCATCCTCAGTAGAGATACCATGTCTGAATCCAATATTGTGCATTCAATAACAAATTAAATTTATTTAGGTAATTATTTAGTCTTTTTACGTTTATGAGTTTTTCAATAACTTTAGATTGATATAGGCCTGTACTGTAATTAGAAATGTCATCTCTGCTCCCACTCTTGTGCAATGGAGTAATAACTGCTTGTTTTAAGGCATTGGAACACAGATTCACAAGATGCGTTATTATAGGAACTACAATGTCACTAGCTGGTTTTAGAAACTGTGTTGGGATGTTATCCCAGCCAGGGGCACTGTTTGATTTAAGGTTAAATAGTATTCTAGATACCTCGCTTGGATCTGTTTCTAGAAGAACAAACGAGTTTACAGTGGCAGTATTTTTGCTGACGTCAGCGCCTGATTGGGGATTACGAGACAAAATAGCCTCAGCAAGAGTTTTTCCTATGCCAGTGAATCATAAGTACTGGTTTATAACATTTAAATAATCTGAGGGCGAATTCCTAATATGTATCTACTCGTAGTCATTCAGTATTTTTTACTTTGTCCTGCGTGCGATTCGCGATTGTATTTACTGCTTTCCAGAGTTTTTTCGGATTTCTGCTTGCTTTAGCAAGCTTTCTGATTAGGTTGTTGTAGTAGTTCCTGTATCGGTTGTTGGTAAATTTGAGAATAATAATTATCAGGATTAGTCAAGCAGGGTTTTTGTATATTTTTCGGTTTCTAATACAGCGTAAGATCCCCTGTATTATCCAAGGTATGCGATTATTTCTGGGTACTAGGGCAATTTTAGTGTTATTAATGAGACATCTTCTGAGTGTACTTATAAACGAATCAGTCAGTAAGTTTATAATTTGAGTTTGTATGGTTTCTTAGATTGAGTAATATCATTGCATAATCAGTTATAGTTGTATCTAGAACTAGGACGGCCAGTTTTGAATGGTTTTGGTCTAATTAAGCATAGAATGATCTAGACATGTCTTATATCTTGTTGGCAGAGAGTGACCAGGCAATATACCGTGTTTGTATAGCCAACATAAATAGGTAATTAAGTCTAATTATTTACGATCATCGTTCATCCACCATTACCTGTCTCTCATAATTCGTTTTCTAGATTTTTTTTACCGTTCAACGGATAAACCTACGTAAGACACTGGCAAAATTGTCCTCCAGTGGATAGAGCCATATATTTTTAAAGAAACAACAACAAGTCTATTTAAGTATGTATTTATCTATTGTGTATAAGTATGTATATTCGTTGCCTAGTATCCATAGTACAAGCTTTGCTTAGTTTGGGTCTAGGTTAATTGGTGTCAAGTGTCCCATGATATCTATTTATTTTATTTATTTATAAATATGTGTACTGAATTGGCTTGAAAAAGACTTATTGGTCTTTAGGTGGTTGTGCTATCCATCCTCATGGATAAATTTTATTTGACAGATAAATGTGACGCCGTCTCCGTCTATTCAAACAAAACAAACAGAGGCGGCATCACAGATATCCGTCACATAAAATGTATCAATGGATAGTGAAACAGGGGGTAAGTATTTTATTTCCCCTTGTATTCGGGTTAAAATACTATTGATATCCGAAAGTCTTTCGGCCTATAGGTAGGGTGCAACCTCATATTATTATCAGTTTCTTGGAATAAAAATACAATCAACTATTTTTCCATCGACTGCGCTGTTATTGTTAAATAGCAAAATTGGGCGTGATTTATTATTAAATATATTAGTAAAATAAATTTGACCAATCGCATGACACCAGTGAGCGAGGTCCCAAAATATTTTTCATAGGTTTTTTTTTTACTTTTCTATTTCGTGAAGGGAAGGGATAAAAATTCAACTAACTCAACAGAACACTCAGTCAGAAACAAACATCGATAATTTTACCGACAACACTCAATCTCTACTTAAGCGATGTCAATATTCCTGTGCTGTCTAAATGGATAGGGAACATTCTCGAACTGCATCGTTTTAGGACAGGAACAAAAACCGACCTTATTGTATTCCGGTAAAGTTTATTTTTGTATGGTGCATTTTATAATACTGTCATATGGAATGGAAAAAAATATAAATTTATTAAATAAAAATAAAATACTCCTTGCCGATGATATAAAATGCCACCTTGGGTGATATTTTTGGTTCGGGCATCGTTTTTACATTCTAAAATGGCACACTAAGGCATAATTATCTTAGTTTTATAGTATTTTATGCAACAGTTGTATAACAGGGTTCAAAAAAGGTGAGTGGCGTGAGTTACGATGTGAGCTTTAGCGAACATCGTAAGAAAAAGACGCCACGAGCTTTTTTTTACTTACTTATACAACGTTGCATACAATACTTTTTCTTCGACTTGGGTACTTATTAATTAAAATACAAAATTAGAGAAAAAGTAAACTTGAAATGTTTTCATACTTTAGTAAAAAGTATCGCAACCGCAAAGAGAAGGTAAACAACAATAAACAAGTGAGAAATATGAAAATGTCAAAATATGTCTAAGTTAAATTTTGTTTTTGATTAACGTTTATTTGCCTGTGTCGATGTTAAAAATACGCATTACTTAAATGTTGGCAGACTATGGATTAGTAGGTTCGGAAAGTTTTTTTTCTGTATAAAAACCATATAAAATATGTAATTGGCACCTTAGCGTGTCCGAACGTACGAATTAAGAAAAAAAAGTAAGTGATTGCAGCAGGGCTACTACGAAACTCCAGACTCGAAGTTTGCGTCGTGCGGTCCGTCTGACAATTATACTATTTAATATGAGAGCGAGAGGGACGCTACGATACGAACCTCAATTTTTGAACTTCGGAGTAGGCCCTCAGTATCGTTTTAGCAACATTACGATACAGTGCTGTTATGGGGAATAGACAATATATAAACTTTTCCAGAACCTTGTTATGTATGTTGTTATATTACTGTTCCTGATTAAGTAAATCAGTATAGGAGTAGAAAAGTTTTTTTCTTCTTAGCTCTGACAACCGTCACTCGTAAGCATTTCCGGCGAACTGACCTATAACTTGTGGAACTCCGCATACTAGTAGCAAACGCGAAGCGGCTGCTTGACATTTCCACTAGTTTTTTTCTGTTCCGTGGCTGCACCTCACTTAAAATCATGCATACTTTTAGATTTGGAATAAATTGGATAAAAAAGATGTTGTTGTTTGTTTACATTTTTAATATCGATTTCCATTCCAGGTTCTAGAAAAAGTTTTTGTTTTCAGTGCTAAAAACTATTATCCATATCTTATGTTTCATGAGCGTAAACCTATGTGTCCAACATGTATTCATCTTGAGGGGTGCCGATTCATCCCCCAAGAGTATTTTCGAATAGCTGAGAATATTGCCCGAATTTTTGACCAGGAGGACATTAACGTGATTATGGTATACATTGTTATATGGGGTAAGGTCTGTTAAAAGCATCAGCTTTAAATATCAATTTGATCACTAGTTTTATATAGCTAAAGCTGGGATCAACGATTAGTACTAGATTCAACCTGAATGCTCTGAAAACGGCCAGAGAAATAAAGAGCACAAAATAAATTTGTGCTCTTATTTCTGACAGTAAGCGCCAACCACAGCCAACGTGAGGACGTGATAAAATAAAATGCTGAGGCTGTGCGTTTAAAAATTGCGAAAGCAGCCACGGTAATACTAAGGTTTTGGAAGGAATATCCTTCTTTAGGTAAGTACAAGGTAGTATTTCACTTAAAGTACGTAAAAATTTAAAAATCAATAATTTACTGTTTGGCCAACATTTGGCCAACCATTTCGCCAATAATCGGTGGTTCTGGAACAAATTCATGGAGTAGTTATCATTTTAAAATAATATATATTATATATAATTATTATTAGTTTTTGGAGATTTTCTAGTGATCGTTTTTTGCTGTGCGGAATGGATGTCGCTGTCGCGAAAGAAAGAGAAGAAGAACTTTATAGGCCTTACAAAAATTCGACTATATGTTAGATTCATTTTGAAAAATTTGACATAGTAGCCAAAGACGTAGATTACAGAAAACGGCAATTCCCACTTCGAAGGTATAGTTACTGCTCTCAAAGACTGCTATATAACGAGCTAAATTAATTTCACGATAATTAATATGCGGATTGGAAACTTCACACCCATCATTTTTTTTTTCGAAAACTCAATTTCCCACTGTATGGCAGGATAGAGCAAATTCTATTGTCTCATTGTTTAAAAAAAGTCGATCTCGCATCGTTTTGACATTGACAAGTGACAGCGTAGGTCTGACCTGACATCTGTCATTTTTTTAAATTATTAGTCTATATAATTTGCTTTTGTTGTGTCGTATAGTTTGAGTTATGCCTTTTTAGAATGAGTAAGTTTTAATCAATTAACAATCCTAGCTAAAACACATAAACATTGGCGTCTACCCTTTGATGAACGAACTACTAGATTCAAGATCCCATACAAAATCAAAGCTAAAAAGTGGCCGTACTCATAGCGATATCTGTTTTACCTTCTAAATTAACTTAAAGTATACCTTAAGTCTAAGCAACAAAGATCCAAATAATAATAATTTTATTTAATACTTACGACGTTTTGTCACAAGACGAGCAAAAGCGTTCGATAAACAAAAGAACTTAAGTTTCAAAAGGATGACATTCTATTTTAGGAACAGGGTAATAATGGAGCCGCAAATAATTATATAAGACAGACATTTTTTTATTTGACAGAGATGTAACACAAACAAATACAATTATATACTAATATTTACATTTACAATTTATGACCTGAAATGAAATGTACTTATAGATAATTAACTAAATTTTAAACGTTGGCCTCTACGGCCAACACTATGCTGAGCTGAGACCGTTTCGCGATTTCGCAAATACTGTCATTAATATTTATTTTATACTTGTTTTATTTTGTGTACTTATGTAATTTGCGAATTAGCGAATAAACGTTTCTATTCTATTCTATTCTAAATCATTTATTCATGTCAAGAAAACAAATAATACAGATTTAAAAAAACATTTATACTTAAGAAGAGCTTCATTATCATCATCTCAGCCGTAGGACGTCCACTGTTGGACATAGGCCTCCCCCATAGACCTCCAGTCGCTTCGGTTGGCAGCGGCCTGCATCCACCGTGAACCTGCGGCTTTAACCAGGTCATCCGTCCATTTCGTTGGTAGACATCCTACGCTGCGCTTGCCGATCCGCGGTCTCGACTCGAGAACTTTCCAGCCCCAACGGCAATCTGTTCTCCGTGCTATATGGCCTGCCCATTGCCACTTCAAAGAGAAGAGCTTAAGGCTAGTCGAAAAGGCCCCCTCGAGTTGTCCCTGGTGCAAAGGTACCCATTAGTAAATGTATAATTGACAACATTTCGATTTGACGACGTCGATTCTATTAATACCTCTGCCTGAACTTTCTGTTGTTTGACGTGAATTTGCAATTAACGGTAATATTATAAATAGTATACGGCTTGAACTTGAAGCTTTACGACTTCTTTAATAATATAGCTGGTCTTAAGTGATAACTCCTCTACTCCATCTCACCACATTAATCTTATATTATTTTAACATTTTATGTAAACCTATACCTGCACTTTGGGAATCGCCGTTTTCTGTAATCTGCGTCTTTTGGCTATTTCCAGTTATGTCAAATTTGTCAATAAATAGTTGAATTTTTGCAAGGCCCATAAAGTTCTTCTTATCTGTCTTTTGTGACAATATATATCCTTTCTACACAGCAAAAAGGATTACTAAGAAATCTACAAAAAAAAAAAAAAATCATTTTAAAATGAGAACTACTCATGGATTTTTTGTTCCAGAACCGCCTATTATTGGCAATATGGTTAAACAAACAATAAATTATTGATTTTTAAATGTTAACTGCTATTTTTTACGTATTTTAAATGAAATACTGACTTGTACTTACCTAAAGAAAGATATTCTTTCCGAAACCTTAGTGTAATGGTGGCTGCTTTCGCAATTTTTAAACGCACAATTGTGGTATTTTTCACGTCCGCTCGTTGGCTGTGGTTGACGCGTACTGTAAGAAATAAGAGCACAAAATAAATTTGTGCTCTTATTTCTCTGGCCGTTTTCAGAGCTGTGACCTTGAATCTAGTACGTATTGATGATCGAAGCGTCTACCTTTTTTCACAGGGAATATAATGGATTAATCCTATCATGTATGTGTTGGTATTCATTTATTTATATTTCATGTATTGTTTCGCTCACTTAAATCTTCTTTTATCTTTCCATTGTAGTGTCCACTCTTGTTTCTGATGTCCTTTCAATCGTTCAAAGGTTAGCTGGAAGAGATCCCTTTAAGGGATAAGTTCGCCTTTGCACCATCAGCCAAATAAGTGGTCTATCAATTTTTGAACAAGTTCCTATCAAATGAATATGTCGCTAAAGTCGAACTTTCAAGTTGTCAGACACGTCTATTGGCATTATTGTTTTATGACATGCAAACGAACGATTACCAACTTTAGGATGGTAGACCACATATTTGGCTGATGGTACATCTTTTCCTCTTGTTAAAAGTTATTTCATATATTTTATGTAAAATAAAGAGTTATACATACATACGTACATAGTGTTAGAAATTTACAATGTTGTCAATTTATGCATTTACTAATTACTTAACTTAATTTAGGTAATACTCATTTCAAAACACGAGCCAGAATTAATCGTTTTAGGCGAGTCATTTATACTTAGAAGTTTTTACACTAAATACTGCTTATTTCAATTTGACATTTAAATCTATTAAATAAATTTTTATTGACAATTAAGAATAATAAAATAAAACATTATACAAAAATATCTCTCTATATTATTATCTGTATGTTTTAAGCTGTTGGTTCTCCTGAATAAATAAATAAATAAAAACAACTTAAACCTATACCTACAAACTAAGGCTTAATCATCTAAACTATAAACTAAGCTATACTAAATTACACTAAAGTCATCCGCAACATGCTTCGTCATAAAAACTAACTTAAAACCCTCCCTCGTGCATCGTACCCGGCTCAAACGTCCCCATAATACCAGCAGCGTTACCCCGCTGAATGGCAATGGAGACCTGTTGCACCAAGTACGAGCCAGAGCGAGGGTCGGAACCCCTATCACGCAATCGACGGCCTAACTCCCTAAACAACTCGCGAGCCTCCAAGCCCCAGACGGCACAAGATCCAAGACCTCTTTAACAAAACGTCCCTATCCACACTATTAAATGCATTCTTAATATCAATCTTCACTATGACTGAATCTGTGCCTTCAAATGCCCCAGCAAAAGACCGCGTGGCATGTATAGCCGTCTCACACCCTCCAGCCGTACCAAAGCCAACCTGTTTTGGTTGAAGGTAGTTCGACATAGCATCCCTGACAGAGTAACAACCGAATTTGGCTACGAGACGCCGAATGGTACTGCCCACCGCAATCAGTATGACCCCACCATCCTTTTTAGACAATGCGCACAAAGAGGCTCTGTACAAATAAGGCCTCACCTGCGCGTTAAGCAAACCCCTCAAAAGGAAATTGCACAGCCTAGTAACTGACTCCAGCAAGCGAGGCCCATTGCCACCCGCAGAAGAAGAGATAAGCTCCTTGAGATGTTGTGGACGCAACCCATCCAGACCAGAGGCAGAGCCGTTATAAAAAGAACTGATTGCATTTGCAACTTCAGCTGGTGCCCCAGTGCGCGAGCACCCATAACATCCTTATTATGTTCGACTTGCCGCTGCAGTCACGCTTCCTAGTGAGCGGAGACCTTAGTACAGTTTTTATTTTTTAAACATGTGGTTTTGGGTACTGCCCAATAAGAATGGACTCGTTTCAAAAATAATGATGTAACAGTAGAAAATAAAAATCGGCGGGAGACAATAGCCGGAGCAACGCAGGCTTTGGGTTGTTATTGTTGTTATTTTTTTTTCTAGCCTCTACAATAATGTACTATTCCTTTCAGCAACTCTTTTTGTGTTATTCTGGAGACGGAAAGAATATTACTGGAGTTGGATGTGGGAATGCAAGCCTGAGATTCCAGCTCGCACTGTAAGGTACTTAACTCTTATTTAAAAATAAACCTTGTGCCCAAAAACTGACGATAATCCTTAAGAATTAATTACACACGTAGGTTTAGTTGTTAGGGTTCTGAGTCCTTCTCGAAACACAGTAGACTCGCCATGTCCGTCCATCTTCGTTTTAGCTTAACGACTGCTAGCCTAAGGGCTATTAAGGGCTATATGTAATGTAGGGTTACCTAGGGTTACTTACTGATTCGCCGACAATTTTTACGCAGAATATTGATTGGCAGACCACGTTTCGCAGAGTAACGGTACCTACGCCGATGAATTTGTACGCAGATGAATTGTTTCGTAACTCAACTTTTCGTAGACTATTCAGTTATTGGCTTATGAGTCAGTAAACCCTAAAACTATTAACAGAAATTCTTTTAGCCGATTAATCACTACATTTCGAATTTGCTCAAACATCTTTTCGCTTTCGAATTTGTGTTTATTTTATATTGAAGTCAAGACTAACTAACTCGCGACGCCAGCAGTTCGGTTCTGGAACTCGCCGGCCGCTGCTGCGGCACACTCACTTCGCTCGCTCGGCTCGTGCGTTGTTGGTCGCAATTCAACCTAAAACACTCCTCCTCGCTAACTCCTCGTCGTCGCACCTTACTACATTTTGATACCATATGATAACCAGGGCTCGAAAGTTGCGTGCGGATAACGTCAAATCACATAATAAGATGATTTCAAATAGTTCTTTTCGAATTCAAATTCAACTTCAACTTCAAATATTTTTATTTTCAATTGCAAAATTTATTTAAATGAACTAAAAGAATTTCCTTGCTCACCATGCTACCAGTTGTTAGACTAACGAACCATAACCACCGTTTTAATTTGTCACTATAAACTCCCCAAGTCCCAATAATATGTTGTATTTAGTAAACAATCACCACTACTACTAGTACCACTACTATCAACCTCTTCAGATCTTAAATCAGCTATATTAAAAAGACATTTGGAGACAATCAAACATGCCTGAAATATAATAATAACTCTTACTTTTATATATTAAGATATTATTTAACGCTGCAATGCGCAACAACATTCAAATTTAATTTAATTGGGATGAACAAAATAAATATATTTTTTATTTTATTTTTGGATTTTTTATTTTAAATATACAAGATGACGTATTTTGATGCGTATTTATTTTTATTTTTTTTTAATATTTTTTGCTGGATGAGTACACAGTCCGACGCAAGTTGAAGCCAGAACAAATGCTTGGCATTCATGTATTTGGCACAAATTAGGAATTCCATAAATGAAAGTATAAATAAACCAGTCAAATTCTTAACGGATTGAATTATTGACTTGGTTTATGGCTTGTTTAGTCAATGAGAGTAAATAAATAAAAAATCAAGATCTGATTTTATTTTTTGTATTTACTAACGTAGAAAGTAATAATAATTTTTTAAAATACTTTGGAAATACTTACATTTCGGACTTTACGATAAATGACTTGCTTTAAAGCCGGGTGCGATCATGAAATTCATAAAGTCTTTCTTCTCCTTTGCTAGGAAAAAGGCGGGAAACTGTAAAACTTGGCGGACGCGTTTTTTGTGCAAATTCATTTTAATATTCTTTTTATCTGTAAATATAGGATCAATTAAGGTGTAAAGTAAAATATTTAGATTCTGTGTATATATATATTTATTTTAGTGTAGTGCTAGCTGAATATTCGGTAAGTAGTTAGTTTATTCTTATATTGTAAATATGAGTAAAGAGGAGCCCCCAGACCCTGGGGGTTCATTTTCAGTGCAACCACCATCACCTGCTTGCTATGTTACTGTAAACAACAATAACGAAATCACCAATGATATACACAATGACAATGACTCAGTCATGGGCTTTGATTCCGATGCGTCTCACGCATCAGCATCGGCCGAAAATTCTAAAACATCTTCGCGTAAACGCTCTTTTGTTCGTCAAATTTGCAAAACGTGTAACAAAAAAACGAGACATCGGAATAACAGTGGCACTGACCCTAATAAATCTTGCAAATGTGATTCAGACACTGATAGTCCGACAGTCATACCTGAAAAAGTAACACCGAATTTAGTTGATACGAATGCGACTATAGAAAATCCAGGCAAGGTCCCCATTGGTAGAAAGACCTACCAATCATCAGATGCTTCTCCGTACCTCATTCATGTGCAGCGCATTGAGACATCACCTTCTGACAATACCACCTTACACCCAGTTACATTTGGCAACTTCTTATTGAAACAAAAGTACAAAAACATTGTAAATGGCAGTGTTAAAAGAATCGGTAGGAACAGAATTGCTGTTGCATTCTCAAACTTTATAGATGCAAACGCTTTTATTTCAGATGCCAATTTGACAAACCATAAACTGAGAGCTTTTATTCCTACCTTTAACATCACCAGGATGGGGCTTATTCGTGGGGTGCCTGATAATTGGAGCCCTGAGGAAGTCATTGAGAATATTAAAGTTCCCATAGGTTGTGGTGAAATAATAAAAGTAAGACGACTAAACTACAAAGTAATGGTTTCAGGTGCGCCAGTATGGAAACCTTCTCAAACTGTTGTACTTACTTTCGATGGCCAAACACTTCCTAAAAAAGTTTTTATGTGCTACAATGCCCTACCAGTCGAGTTATATATTTTCCCCACCATACAATGTTACAACTGTTGTCGTTTCGGCCATACCAAAATTCAATGTAGATCTAAGCCTTGTTGCTATAAGTGTGGTCAAGGCCACACTGGGTCTTCTTGCGACATCACACCAGACGATGCATCCTGTTCCTTATGTGCAGGTCATCACTTTGCAAATAGTAGGTCCTGCCCTGAACTTGACAGACAAAAGAGAATTAAACATAGTATGGCAACTTCTTCTATCTCCTATGCTGAAGCTTCAAAGCTGCATCCAGCTATTTCAAAATCTTTTGCAGATGTGGTAGCTCATGGCCAAAATAACTCTTATTCGCAATCAGGAAATCAATTATCTACCCCAGGTAGTTCCCCCACAAAATCTTACAAAAAAACAATTTTGCAAAAGCCAAGACCTGCCCACATCCTATCTAAAGGTTATGATCAAGAGGCCCATAAAGCTCTGATAAAAGATTACAACATGACTCTTTCATGTAAGGGTTGTGCTGCTAACAATCAAAACATGCCAGCTGATAATAATCAAAATAACACTCCAAGTACTTCAGATATTATAATTGCTTTATTAAATTATTTAACACAAACACAATCAAATAAAAATACACCGTCCAACGTTGCCCCCTTATTTGAAATTTTGACCCAGTTCCTGAACATCCACAATGGACAATCACTTAAAGATTGTTCAGTGGAATTGCCGCAGCATAGTCAATAAGAAAAGCGATCTGCTTTTCTTATTGAACAAATACAGTCCAATTGCAGTAGCCTTACAAGAAACATGGCTAAAGCCAGATTTTCTTTTTAAAATCTCTGGTTTTTCTGTTTTGCGTGAAGATAGATCTGATGGGTATGGCGGCGTTGCTCTACTCATCAACAATTCTTTTTATTTTACTCCTTTCCCTCTCCCTCCTCATAGTGCTGAATATTCTATTGTTGCTGCCCATCTTAATAATATTTTAGTTGTTTCTATTTATATTCCCTGTCCATCTTCAATCATATTTAATGAAATAAATTCAATTTTATCCACTCTCCCTAAACCCTTTATTCTTCTTGGTGATTTCAATTGTCATCATCAATCATGGGGTTGTGCGAATTCAAACCATTTTGGTAAAATTTTAATAGACATTCTAGATAACCACAACCTTTGTTTTATAAATAATGGTAGCCCAACGCGTCGAACCGAGCCAAATGTTGCTGTGAGTGCAGTTGATTTGTCTATTACTACCCCGACTTTAGCGGCCTCTCTTTCATGGGATGTCCTCTCATCAACTTTTGGCAGCGACCATTTCCCAATAGTCATATCTATTCCAAACAACTCTTCTTTCAATATACAAAAACGGAGCCCGCGTACTCCTCGTTTAAGACATATTCTAACACATGCTAACTGGGGCCAATTTAGCATAGAAGTGGAGCAAAGAATTTCTTCCCTACCCAATGTTGTTCCGGGAAATGAGGTTAAGTGTGCTGAGGATTTTGCCAAATCATTAACCGACGCCGCGAATATAGTTTTTCCGGTTAAAAGCACTAGATCAGAAAAACTGCCTTCCCCGCCCTGGTGGGATAGTGAATGCACATCAGCAATAAAATCCCGCAAAAAAGCTGAATTAATTTATGCTACAGATATGACATTTGACAACCTGTCAAACCTTTCTAAAATTGTTGCCAGTACAAAGAAGCTTCTTAAAAAGAAAAAAATTCAGGGCTGGAGGAACTTTTGTACTTCCATCTCGCCACAAACTAGTTCAACTGAGGTTTGGCGGAAGATAAAACGATTTAGATCAGCCTTTAGTGACACTAATATCTCTTCACTATCACCATCTTTGACGGATGCATTTTTAGACCAGCTAGCGCCAGCTTCAGTTCCTCAGGAAATTATCTTAAATCAATTTACGTTTTGCCCTTCAGTTGATAATTTTCCATCTGCTCCAAGTATTGAGTCTCCATTTTCTTTAATAGAACTTAAAGGTATATTACGTGGTCTTAAAGACTCTTCACCTGGGAAAGACGGAATTCCTTATTCCTTCTTGTGCAATCTTAGTGATAGCGCATTGACATATTTTTTAAACATCATAAATACCATTCTGCTCACTGGTAACGTTCCTCCGTCATGGAAAATTCAAATAATTTTACCAATATTAAAATCTAATAAATCCCCAACAGAAGCTTCTTCGCACCGCCCTATAGCTTTATCTTCTGTGCTCCTTAAACTGGCGGAACATTTAGTGAAGAATCGTTTAGAATGGTATTTGGAATCCAACGGACTATTAGCTAGTAGCCAATTTGGGTTTCGAAGAGGTAAAAGCACGATGGATAGCTTATCCATATTCACGACAGATATAAGATCAGCACTTTCACTTAACCATAACACTATTTCTGTTTTCCTTGATGTTTCTTCTGCATATGATAATGTTCTTTTAACTATTCTTCTTGAAAAACTCAACAAACTCAAAGTTCCTATTTGTTTATCTAACTTCATTATTAGTATCTTATCCGAAAGATTTATTACCGTTTCTGCAGGCTCTTTAGAACTAAGCAGGGTTGTTTGGAAGGGATTACCTCAAGGTTCGGTTTTAAGCCCTATTTTGTACAATGTCTACACCCATGATCTAGAGGTATCACTTAACAGCCCCGTTAATATTTTACAGTATGCTGATGATCTTCTAATTTACTTTTCTGATGACAATGTAGCTAAAGCCTCGGATATTGTCAACTCTGCATTAACGCGATTATACACTTGGCTATGTTCAAATGGTATGGAGTTATCAACTACCAAGAGTTCGGTATTGGTTTTTAGTAGAATGAGAGCAATTCCCGAAGTTACTATATTATATAATGATGAACCGATTTCTCAAGTAAATCAAGCAAAATTTTTAGGGGTTATATTTGACTCAAAGATGTCGGGCCTTCCACACTGCGAGTATATAGTTGCAAAGTGTGAAAAATTATTAAATATTCTGCGATGTTTATCGGGTGTTTGGTGGGGCTCACATCCATTTTCGTTAAAATTAATTTACAATGCCCTGATCAGAAGCAGGATAGACTACGGATCATTTTTATTAGAACCAATTAACTCCGCTGGTTTGAAGAAACTAGATCAAATTCAATCTAAATGCCTTAGGTTAATTACCGGTGCTATGAAGTCTAGTCCAATAAATGCTTTACAAGTAGAGTGTTGTGATCCGCCACTCAAACTAAGACGACAGTTTTTATCAGATAAGTACTTATATCGTTCAATTCAGTATTCTCAACATCCGATTCTAAATAAATTGGAAAATTTATCTTCACATATCAGTACATCGCGTTATTGGTTGCATAAGTCTTCTCCGTGTTTAGTAAAAAGTTTGCAAAAATTCCGTTCTTTGGATGCTCCAACTCATAGATCTCACATTCTCCCTATATTTACATGCGACTATCAGGCTCTTATATTCTCTCCTAACATTAAGTACAATTTAAACATTGATAAACGCAGTTTGAGTGCTAATACTTATTTTAATAGCAAAGTTTACAGTATTTGGCCGGAATGGCATTATATCTTCACTGATGCATCGAAAAGATCGCCTTCTGGGTGTACTGGTGTTGGCATCTATCATAGTCAGTATAAAATAACACAACTTGTTAAATTTCCGCCTGAGACTTCAGTTTTTACTGGGGAAGCGTTTGGCCTCCTAAAGGCTGTAGAATATGTACTTATCATGAAGCTAAAGGAAGCTGTTATTTTCTCTGACTCTCTTAGTGCTCTGCAGGCTCTTGAAAAGTACCCATTCTGTAGATCCAGTCCATCATACCCTGTAATCATTGAAATTAAGACTAAATTGTTCCAGTGTTTTCTAAAAGGTTTCTCAGTAGTTTTTTCTTGGGTTCCAAGTCATTGCGGCATCAAAGGTAATGAGAAGGCTGACAAAATTGCCAATGAAGCAATTGAAGATGGAGATATGTTCCCCTACAAAAACTATACTCATGACTTAATTAATCTTCCGCGAACATATCTCCAACATTCCTGGCAAGAGTGTTGGTCTCAAAGTTGTATCGTGAAAGGTAAAAGTTACAGCCGCATACAGCCCTCCATCCCTAATAAACCCTGGTTTTTTAAGTTTAAATTATGCAAAAGAAGTACTAGTGTTTTAATAAGAATGCGTTTAGGTCATGTCTGCACGCCGGAACACCTGGCGAAGATTAATATCATAGATAGCCCTGCTTGTGAATGTGGTTCGGAGGTAGGTGATCTGAATCACTTGATTTTATCTTGCCCACTTTATGACCGTGTTACTTTGTACAATAGTATTATATCACAAAGTATTCCATTACCAACATCCGTTCTCTGCCTTCTTTCATCAAATAATTCATGTATCTATTCCTCCATTGCGTCCTTTATTGTTTCTAATGATATTAAAATATAATTATGCCACCTCCCTTCATATAGATCCTGATCCTATATTTCCCTATCCAAATTCAAAATTCCGTAATATTTTTTATTAAATTCCGCTTCGTTTCCTCACTTTGTAATTGGCACAATCGTCTGTTCTAACCGAACTTGTATATTGCCATTAAAAAAAAAAAAAAAAAAAAAAAAAAAGGCTGC
>NC_133477.1:8520469-8622928 GCF_025370935.1 Choristoneura fumiferana
ATCATCCATCTCAGCCGTAGGACGTCCACTGTTGGACATAGGCCTCCCCATAGACCTCCAGTCGCTTCGGTTGGCAGCGGCCTGCATCCACCGTGAACCTGCGGCTTTAACCAGGTCATCCGTCCATTTCGTTGGTAGACATCCTACGCTGCGCTTGCCGATCCGCGGTCTCGACTCGAGAACTTTCCAGCCCCAACGGCCATCTGTTCTCCGTGCTATATGGCCTGCCCATTGCCACTTCAAAGAGAAGAGCTTAAGGCTAGTCGAAAAGGCCCCCTCGAGTTGTCCTGGTGCAAAGGTACCCATAGTAAATGTATAATTGACAACATTTCGATTTGACGACGTCGATTCTATTAATACCTCTGCCTGAACTTTCTGTTGTTTGACGTGAATTTGCAATTAACGGTAATATTATAAATAGTATACGGCTTGAACTTGAAGCTTTACGACTTCTTTAATAATATAGCTGGTCTTAAGTGATAACTCCTCTACTCCATCTCACCACACTTAATCTTATATTATTTTAAGATTTTATGTAAACCTATACCTGCACTTTGGAATCGCCGTTTTCTGTAATCTGCGTCTTTTGGCTATTTCCAGTTATGTCAAAATTATCAATAAATAGTTGAATTTTTGCAAGGCCCATAAAGTTCTTCTTATCTGTCTTTGTGACAATATATATCCTTTCTACACAGCAAAAAGGATTACTAAGAAATCTACAAAAAAAATAAAAAAATAAATCATTTTAAAATGAGAACTACTCATGGATTTTTTGTTCCAGAACCGCCTATTATTGGCAAATGGTTGAAACAATAAATTATTGATTTTTAAATGTTAACTGCTATTTTTTACGTATTTTAAATGAAATACTGACTTGTACTTACCTAAAGAAAGATATTCTTTCCGAAACCTTAGTGTAATGGTGGCTGCTTTCGCAATTTAAACGCACAATTGTGGTATTTTTCACGTCCGCACGTTGGCTGTGGTTGACGCGTACTGTAAGATAAGAAGAGCACAAAGTAAATTTGTGCTCTTATTTCTCTGGCCGTTTTCAGAGCTGTGACCTTGAATCTAGTACGTATTGATGATCGAAGCGTCTACCTTTTTTCACAGGGAATATAATGGATTAATCCTATCATGTATGTGTTGGTATTCATTTATTTATATTTCAGGTATTGTTTCGCTCACTTAAATCTTCTTTTATCTTTCCATTGTAGTGTCCACTCTTGTTTCTGATGTCCTTCAATCGTTCAAAGGTTAGCTGGAAGAGATCCCTTTAAGGGATAAGTTCGCCTTTGCACCATCAGCCAAATAAGTGGTCTATCAATTTTTGAACAAGTTCCTATCAAATGAATATGTCGCTAAAGTCGAACTTTCAAGTTGTCAGACACGTCTATTGGCATTATTGTTTTATGACATGCAAACGAACGATTACCAACTTTAGGATGGTAGACCACATATTTGGCTGATGGTACATCTTTTCCTCTTGTTAAAAGTTATTTCATATATTTTATGTAAAATAAAGAGTTATACATACATACGCACATAGTGTTAGAAATTTAAAATGTTGTCAATTTATGCATTTACTAATTACTTAACTTAATTTAGTTAATACTCATTTCAAAACACAAGCCAGAATTAATCGTTTTAGGCGAGTCATTTATACTTAGAAGTTTTTACACTAAATACTGCTTATTTCAATTTGACATTTAAATCTATTAAATAAATTTTTATTGACAATTAAGAATAATAAAAATAAAACATTATACAAAAATATCTCTCTATATTATTATCTGTATGTTTAAAGCTGTTGGTTCTCCTGAATAAATAAATAAATAAAAACAACTTAAACCTATACCTACAAACTAAGGCTTAATCATCTAAACTATAAACTAAGCTATACTAAATTACACTAAAGTCATCCGCAACATGCTTCGTCATAAAAACTAACTTAAAACCCTCCCTCGTGCATCGTACCCGGCTCAAACGTCCCCATAATACCAGCAGCGTTACCCCGCTGAATGGCAATGGAGACCTGTTGCACCAAGTACGAGCCAGAGCGAGGGTCGGAACCCCTATCACGCAATCGACGGCCTAACTCCCTAAACAACTCGCGAGCCTCCAAGCCCCAGGATCCAGCCGTCTCGACCGCAACCGGCACGAAGTCATACGCTGATTCCAAAGCAGAGTATTTAGCGTGCTTCAATTTCGCGGCACTCTCCGCCGCAGACCCCGCACACCTCACGGTCTCTCCCAAATGGGATGCAGCAAACGTGCTAACGCAAGTTGCATCCCAAAGGAGACAACGTCCCCTCCGCCATGGAACCAGCGTCAGACCATCCGGTCTTTTACCATCCATACGGCTCAATCCTGGGGGCTCCAAAACGCACGGCACATTTACCGACACCATGGCCCGCCGAACAATCTCATTAATCGAATGATGCCTCGGAAAACGCCCAGCACACCTCTGGCAACTAAGGCCGTGGTGACCATTCTCCTCTACCATGAGCCCACAAACACAACGATGCACCTCGCAAACCTTCGCGCCCAACCTAAGCGCCGCTGCTATCCTCAGAGAGTCGTTATCTAACAACGTACCCAGTTGGGGCGAAGGCAGCGCGTGCAGCCAAGCACCTGACTCTGGTCGTGTGACGGCCTTCAATCGCGCCAAATCAGCCCCCGAGCCACCCCCCAACAACATGCCGTTCGCCTTTCTGCACTATAAGTCATCCCACTGTCTCTGCCTGCACAGAAGGATTTTCAGGACGCTCATTGCCGGGAAACAGAGTTGACCACCTCCCAAGCGCCTCCGAAACAAATAGAACAGGGACATTGCCACCATCAATGGAAAAAATGCGAGTGACGAGGTCGGCCGTTCCATGCGAAGACGCAAGAAAAGCGATAACCCCAAGATCCTGAACCCGGCGTATTCCTTATCCACCATAACGGATAGGAAGAGCCCCCTGAAGCCACTGTGCGTCATTCAATTTGACGTTAAGACTTTTAAGACGTCATCCACCTCTTTGCACTCAATGGGAAATAACCAGGTAGGAGACGTTCTCAACAAATACGTAATTCGTGGCATGGCAAAACAATGACGCAATAAGGTCAAAGAAACGTGGGACGACAGCATAAGCAAGGAGTCGCGAGCCGATACAAGCGCATCTCTTTTAAACAGCAGGGCTGCGCAAACTCCTTCCAGGAAGATAGGAACTCCCAATAAGGCGAATGATGACTTATCCACCGTTTTGATACCTGGCAACAATGACTTTAAAGCGGTCAAGGATGGATTCACTATGGAACCACCAATAAACAGCTCACATTTACTAGGGTTGATCTCTAAACCTATGTCCTTTAATGCTGGCATGAGCCTCTCTAAATCCTCGATAACACCACCTACACTCCCACCAATTGTACCGTCATCGAGATACCACACATTTAGAGGGCTATTTAATGCAACTATGCTCTTTTGAAGCGCTAGACAAAAATTAGAGGACCCAAAGGATCACTCTGCTGAGCCCCGACCTGCGAAGAAATCAAATTACCTCCAAAGTAAAGATTAGTAGGTGCAGAGTAGCACTGGCACAAAAAAGGATAGAGAGACGGCACAAGATCCAAGACCTCCTTTAACAAAACGTCCCTATCCACACTATTAAATGCATTCTTAATATCAATCTTCACTATGACTGAATCTGTGCCTTCAAATGCCCCAGCAAAAGACCGCGTGGCATGTATAGCCGCCTCACACCCTCCAGCCGTACCAAAGCCAACCTGTTTTGGTTGAAGGTAGTTCGACATAGCATCCCTGACAGAGTAACAACCGAATTTGGCTACGAGACGCCGAATGGTACTGCCCACCGCAATCAGTATGACCCCACCATCCTTTTTAGACAATGCGCACAAAGAGGCTCTGTACAAATAAGGCCTCACCTGCGCGTTAAGCAAACCCCTCAAAAGGAAATTGCACAGCCTAGTAACTGACTCCAGCAAGCGAGGCCCATTGCCACCCGCAGAAGAAGAGATAAGCTCCTTGAGATGTTGTGGACGCAACCCATCCAGACCAGAGGCAGAGCCGTTATAAAAAGAACTGATTGCATTTGCAACTTCAGCTGGTGCCCCAGTGCGCGAGCACCCATAACATCCTTATTATGTTCGACTTGCCGCTGCAGTCACGCTTCCTAGTGAGCGGAGACCTTAGTACAGTTTTTATTTTTTAAACATGTGGTTTTGGGTACTGCCCAATAAGAATGGACTCGTTTCAAAAATAATGATGTAACAGTAGAAAATAAAAATCGGCGGGAGACAATAGCCGGAGCAACGCAGGCTTTGGGTTGTTATTGTTGTTATTTTTTTTCTAGCCTCTACAATAATGTACTATTCCTTTCAGCAACTCTTTTTGTGTTATTCTGGAGACGGAAAGAATATTACTGGAGTTGGATGTGGGAATGCAAGCCTGAGATTCCAGCTCGCACTGTAAGGTACTTAACTCTTATTTAAAAATAAACCTTGTGCCCAAAAACTGACGATAATCCTTAAGAATTAATTACACACGTAGGTTTAGTTGTTAGGGTTCTGAGTCCTTCTCGAAACACAGTAGACTCGCCATGTCCGTCCATCTTCGTTTTAGCTTAACGACTGCTAGCCTAAGGGCTATTAAGGGCTATATGTAATGTAGGGTTACCTAGGGTTACTTAATGATTCGCCGACAATTTTTACGCAGAATATTGATTGGCAGACCACGTTTCGCAGAGTAATGGTACCTACCTACGCCGATGAATTTGTACGCAGATGAATTGTTTCGTAACTCAACTTTTCGTAGACTATTCAGTTATTGGCTTATGAGTCAGTAAACCCTAAAACTATTAACAGAAATTCTTTTAGCCGATTAATCACTACATTTCGAATTTGCTCAAACATCTTTTCGCTTTCGAATTTGTGTTTATTTTATATTGAAGTCAAGACTAACTAACTCGCGACGCCAGCAGTTCGGTTCTGGAACTCGCCGGCCGCTGCTGCGGCACACTCACTTCGCTCGCTCGGCTCGTGCGTTGTTGGTCGCAATTCAACCTAAAACACTCCTCCTCGCTAACTCCTCGTCGTCGCACCTTACTACATTTTGATGCCATATGATAACCAGGGCTCGAAAGTTGCGTGCGGATAACGTCAAATCACATATAAGATGATTTCAAATAGTTCTTTTCGAATTCAAATTCAACTTCAACTTCAAATATTTTTATTTTCAATTGCAAAATTTATTTAAATGAACTAAAAGAATTTCCTTGCTCACCCGCGACCTTACGATAGCTAAGCTTTTGCAAAATATGCGTGTTCATGCAGTTCCTCCACCTCCACACTGTAAGAACACACACAAATCACACAAACCCATCTATCACCACCACCACACTACACTGACGCGTTTCGAACTCAACCAGAGCTCATCTTCAGAGTGACACAACCGTACACCATGCTACCAGTTGTTAGACTAACGAACCATAACCACCGTTTTAATTTGTCACTATAACTCCCCAAGTACCCACATAATATGTTGTATTTAGTAAACAATCACCACTACTACTAGGTACCACTACTATCAACCTCTTCAGATCTTAAATCAGCTATATTAAAAAGACATTTGGAGACAATCAAACATGCCCTGAAATATAATAATAACTTTTATATATTAAGATTATTATTTAACGCTGAAATTTTGCAGTGCAACAACATTCAAATTCAAATTTAATTGGGATGAACCAAAATAAATAACCTATATTTTTTATTTTATTTTTGGAAAAAATAGGATATTTTAAAATACCATTTTCATTGATTTCGAATTTGGATGAGTATTAAATTTTTATATTTTTTTTACGAAATACGCTGGATGACGTCACAGTGAGACAGCCACGTTCCATTGCCTAGAAGAATTTGACAATAATTCAAGCACGGCTTAGAGTCCTAAATGAACCATGTCAAATAGTTTTATTTATTTCTTTTCTTTTGGCTTGAATTACTCCTGTTTGTTTAATGGTGTGATAGTAAATAGATATATTTTATTAAAAAATCTGATTTTTATTTTTTTGTATTTACTTGTAACGTAGTAATTTAATAATTTAATTTGTAAAAATACTTTGGAAATACTAGTATACATTTCGGACTTTACGATAAATGACAACTGTTTAAAGCCGGGTGCGCATCATGTAATTAAAGTTCTGTCTTTGTAACTCTTTGCTATTATAAGCAGGACAGCAACATTTCAAACTGTCAATTTGCTTAAGCACTCTTAAGCAAGACCAGACAAGTTATACCTGCTTTATAACTGCTTTTGTGACGGGACACTGCAGGGGTCAAATGAGGGGCATTACTTAAATTTTGTTTATTTAATTCAGTTTATCACATTTTTGGAATCTGATTTCTGAAAACGCTTCACAAAGCCTATTTCTCCTAATGGGTTTCGATTTATTATATGTTGTCAAAAATTGGGACATTCCAATTGCATTTCACGTTGTATGGTAGGTACTATTCAATGGAAAAAATCAATTGTGTAAACAAATGTGGTGACTGACATTGACACTTGACTGACGACTGGCTGACTGACTGACTGACGTTGGCTCTAGTGATGTGAAAGCTCTTTAAGATACTTCAATCAGCAGTAAATAATTATTTTGAATTTACTCATATTTCATTATTTAATGTTTTCCCTAAGTTTAATTTTTAAAAATGGCGAATCACGTATTCTCTTAGTCCTGTTCAAGAGTCATTCACAATGTTTCCATGTCCCTTTTAACTTAAAATGTTTAATAGCATTTTCACGAAGTTTTAGAATTATATCTTCAAATATATATACCTAACGTTTTTTCCATACAAACTTACACTCCCCTTTATACCCCTTTAAGGGTAGAATTTTAAAATGGTGAAACATGTATATCCACTTATATTTTTTGACGTATATTTTCCCCAAGGTTTATGATGGAGTATTTTAGAATTGAAAGGGTCTGTTAAAATATGGATTAATTTAGATTTTTTTGCTGCTTAAGTAGCGTAGTAGAAAAAGGCAACCTGAGATATGTGTGCATAGGAGAAATTTGTATCTTGACTCCTGTCCAACGGTGGTGTAGGGGTTATAGTACGCAGTACGGATTGCTGAGGACCTAGGTTCGATTCCCAGCGCTGGTCTCTTTTTCTGGTTTTTCTGTGCATCCATGTCTCAGTTTGTATTGTCGATATAATTTAGAAGAGGCATTTTTAAATTTACATAAGACAGGGAAATGAGAGTAGACACAGGGAAGTGATTCAAAATGATTTTTTGGTCCAACAATGGACTCCACAGTAAACATGATACTAGTAAATAGAAATCTACATAATTTCTACTAAAATACTATTTTATCGTCCAACTAGTGTTTACCCGTGGCTTCGCACACGTAAATCATTAGGTCCAGCAGCTGAAATACCGGGATTTTAAAAAATTGACGTGGGAATTCCCGAAAATTAAATGGTTGGTTTCATTGACATTACATTAAAAATAATTGACAATCATGGTCAAATTTCATGACTCTAAGCCCAGCGGTTATTAGTTCGAAATTTTATCCCTATCTCGTGGGAATATCGAAATAAAAAGTAGGCTATGTTTTATTCACGATGTCAAACTATCTACATACCAATTTTCATGACTAAGCTGAGCGGTTGTTATTTCAAGATTTTATCCCTATCCCATGGGAATATCGGGATAAAAAGTATCCTATGTTGTAATCCAGGTTATCTAACTTTTCGCCAAATTTCATCCAAATCCGTCCAGCCGTTTCAGCGTGAAGAAGTAACAAACATATTCACTCACTCACTCACAAACTTTCACATTTATAATATTAGTAGGATTAGTTGGAAGTAGGATAGTAGGATAGGATTAGAAACCTTTATAAACCTTCATTAAATAGTGTAACTTAACACAAATAATTATATCTACGAATAAATTAATTAGCAGAGCCAGCCATAATTATCGGTAGGTAAGGTTGGTTCAGTCAAATAATTAATTTTGTTGGTACAGCACTAAATTTCCAGAGACTAGACCGACCATAGACCAACTTCGGTGAGGAAAAAATTATCATGTCAATTTGACAAATATAACGGATTTTAGTCTTCCAATTAATTCTATAAAATAAACATATTTACACGATTATTTAATGTTAAAATGATTGTTAAAAACAGTGGTGAGCTCATTGAGATGTGAATATGATCGGGATTGGCGTTCAAATGTAAGTAACTACGGAGTAATCGTGAAAAATTGCTTTGTTTACACAATTGATTTTTTCCATTGAATAGTACTCTAGGTACATAGTTCTTAAGATAGGTCAATATAGAGTCAAACGTGAACCAAAGGGTTCAACAAACATTTTTGTGACCATTTGACAACATCAATGTATTTTATGATTATAATACTTACATCTACTCTTATTATAAACTAGCGACCCGCCCCGGATTCGCACGGGCAAAGTAAAAAAAAAAACGGCCAAGTGCGAGTCGGACTCCCGTACGAAGGGTTCCGCAATTACTTTAAAAATGTAACAGCCGCAGGATAATCTTCACACAGAGCACTTGTAACCTTTTCTTCTTCTTCTTCTTCATCTGCCAGTACCGACACTGTGGACCTACTGGTTGGAGCGTAACTTGCATTCTGAACATATTTTATATTTCACCAAACATCATCTTTTTTATATATTTATTGACAAAGCGAAACAAACAGCAAAAATTAATACATATCGAAAATACAAACTGAGACATGGATGCACAGAAAAACCAGAAAAACAGCAGCACGCAGCACGGATTGCTGAGGACCTGGGTTCGATTCCCAGCGCTGGTCTCTTTTTCTGGTTTTTCTGTGCATCCATGTCTCAGTTTGTATTTTCGATATGATTTCACGGGATACCCGTAAAAGTAAGAAATTTGGAGTTGAAATAAAAAATACAAAAAGACTCCAGATAACCAATCATAAAAATTAATACACATAAATATTTAAATTTCGATAACACAAAAGCCAAAACAGATTCCACCAATGAACTACAATATTTTTCACCTATGATGAGTTCAGTGGCGTTTCTGTGAACTATCGATTTTTCTACGAGTTATTAGTGCCTATTTTTAGAGAAGTTGCATCATATTTAAAAAAAATATATTTTTCCAGTTTTCCGCCCACCGGGCCACCGTTTTCTCGTTCTCGCTCAAAATAATCTCCCAAACGAATTACAAACTCCCTACTCTAGGAGTTCAAAATAGTCTTTATAGACATGAACAATAATAAAATACAATGCAAAGAAAATGCAATGAAAACTCAACTCGTATACAAGGCAGACGCACTCGTACTGACAGTGATACTGACAAGCACTGGCCACAAGAGGCACAAGATGGCTGCGACCGTGTTCCAAATAGCCGCGTTTACAAAATCTTGCAAGTTTTGATTAAAAATTGAAAATATCTTAGTGTTCATTGTTATTGAATAATGCACCGCGAGAGCCGTGGTGGCCTAGTGAGCCGTGGTGGCCTAGTGGTTTGACCTATCGCCTCTCAAGCAGAGGGTCGTGGGTTCGAACCCCGGCTCGCACCTCTGAGTTTTTCGAAATTCATGTGCGGAATTACATTTGAAATTTACCACGAGCTTTGCGGTGAAGGAAAACATCGTGAGGAAACCTGCACAAACCTGCGAAGCGATTCAATGGTGCGTGCGAAGTTCCCAATCCGCACTGGGCCCGCGTGGGAACTATGGCCCAAGCCCTCTTGATCTGAGAGGAGGCCTGTGCCCAGCAGTGGGACGTATATAGGCTGAGATGATGAATGCACCGCGGCCACGGCTATTGCCGATAATGTTGTGTCACGTCACTACTCTGTTCCGTTTCACACATTGCGTCATTTAGAAAAATAAATATTTTTCTATCGTATTCGATGGAGACTATTTAATGGACACTGATATTGCTATATATTTTTAAAATGTACAGTTTTAATTTTTTATGATTATTTTGCTTCAAACAGAAATTATTTTTAAAAATTATTTTGCGAACATAGTATGCGTAATTCGGAAAATTTTCAAGTGTCACAGAATTCATCATAGGTGAAAAATACAATAGTATCACTCGGTTGCTCAGAAAAGACTTATATAAATTTGTATAATATAAATAATTAAACTAAATTAAAAATGAAACTAAAATGGCTCAAGGGAATCATTTTACATATCTAGATTAAGAATTAAAGCACCATGCAAAACTTTAACTTGTTGATCTTTTGGATACTTCCCGCAAGCCAAGAAAACATTGCTAATTGTATCAGAAACAGACAAACAAACCGCTCAACAGATCTTCAAGGGCACCAATCTAACCATTGTCACTGAATCTCGCTTTTTAGAAAGCTATATTGGTGAAGGAAAAGATCAATTCATAAAAAATGACGTAAACAAATTTATTTCTACAGTAGGAAAAATATCACAAATATGTAAAGATTCTCCTCAAGCTGCCTACACTGCCCTCACCAAAGCAATTCAATTCCAGTGGTCATTCTTGAAAAACTCTCATGAATTTTTTGAACCGCTGACACATGCACTACGCACAATTTTTTTGCCAGCAGGTAGTGACGTCTTGTCCATAGAAGCTGACCTATTCTCTCTTCCTGTACATAAAGGTGGACTGGCAATTTCTGGCCCATTTCATGAAATTTCCAAGAAAGGCTTCACAGCTCTCTCCATTGCATTAAAAGAAACAAAACAGATAGATCTATCCGAACATATAACACATATATTAAAAATGCTCGCAAAGAAGGCCGCAAAGAAAAAGAAGCATGTGATGACAAACTCCTGGAAATTACCCTAGCAATTTTTACTGACACATAAAACATGCAGGATAATCCACAAAATAAATACTTTATATGATCTTGATTGTAGTCACTTACCATTAAGCAATAATCCGTTATAATTTGACACTTTTCTAAAGCAAGAAACATTCGACAAAATCGACAAAATATTTACTTGGAGCATGCCAAAACACATTACGCCCTCTCGTGCCGCACTCACTCGCGCCTACCCACACACGCAAAAGCCTTAACAAATACGCTGTTCTGCAAGCTGTGGTATATTGTATACCAATCCAATTTATGACAAGCGTAAACAAAGACGCCATTAACCCAACCATAAACATTTAATGATGTGAAAACCTAGAACCTATTGCAAAATAAATAATATTTTCAGTAAATCGATTATTTATTAATTGAATAGATCAACGTATTTTTGTTTGTTTTATTATTTAAAATACTTGATTTAATTCCAAAGACTGTTTATTCAATTATAAAATCAGTAACTATTTTGTATATTAAGGTAAATAAATAATAATCGCATATTTAATCGTGTATTAATCGATTTTTAAAATGTAAAATTTTCCACCATCTCTACGTTAGTCTATCTATGCTATTACAGATTATACACATGTTTCAATCAAGAAATAACGTCAGATTTTGACGAAGATTTTTCAAATGAAAAATAAATATTGAAATTAAGTAAATTTTTGCGAAAAACTAGTCAGTTGAAAGACACGAATTATAGATAAATGTGTTATTGATTCGATCCAGTGGGTGTTTAAACAAGAATTTTGATGAAATCAGTTCGTTTACACTTTTATTAAATTGGATAGGCATAACGTATAGCGACTGTATGTAGGATCCCCGTGTACGAATGGTGCCAATCTTCCCCTAAGGAGTTACAGTGACAAATTAAACCGAGTTAAGTACTTGAAAGGTTTAGGTAATTAACTAAATGTAAACAAAACAACGTCAATTGGTGGGTGTCTTAAATATTGAAATTCCCCCATTAAACTATCTAAACATTTTCATTTATGTATTGAAATACTTTAGTCTAGTTTGTATTACAATGATAGATAAGTAATATGTTTGAAATCCTTGAATTTGCCAAATCTGGCAGCTGAGGTTTGTTTAAATTTAGTTAATTACCTAAAAAATTCAAGTATAGTATCATTTCGTCTAAAAAACAGCTGGTCTAAGTAGCAACTGGTCTAAAAAGCAGCTGGTCTAAGTAGCAACAGGTCTAAGTAGCAACTGGTCTAAAAAGCAGCTGTTCTAAGTAGCAACTAGTCTAAGAAGCAACTGGTCTAAGTAGCAAGTGGTCTAAAAAGCAGCTGGTCTAAGTAGCAACTGGTCTAAGTAGCAAGTGGTCTAAAAAGGTCCTAACCTGTTTTTGTCGAAAACTTGAAAAAATATAAGTACTTAGGTTAGGTAAGTTGCGTCAAGGCGCGAAGCGCCTCAGCCACGCGGAACAGGAGGTTTTCGAAGCATAGCTCCGTCGACTTTGAGTCAAAGAATTTTAGACCACTTGATATCTACTTAGACAAGTTGCTACTAAGACCAATTACTACTTAGATCAATTGCTAATTTGCTACGTAGACCAGCTGCTTTTTAGACGAAATGATACTAACCTATTAAAACGTTTGTTTACATACAAAATCAAAATGGATTTTCATCTCATAGCATAATGTGTTCAATGTTGCAAAATCATTGTATTTTTTAGGGCAGAATATGTTCCCGATAAACAAGCATTGCAAGGAAAGGACAAAGGCACACTTTATGCTATTTTTAAAAACGTCGCTACCCTTATTATATGCCTTTTAACGATCGGCTGCTACGTAAGTAATATCATAGTAAAATAGGAGAAGTAAGTTCACTACGACCCTTTAGATGACTTAACTGCCTGCTCCGGCGCGGACGCTTAGGGTTGTCGACGTCTATTTTAGAATAGCAACGGCTATCAATGCCTAGCAACCTAAAACGCTGAAAAAAAAAAACAAGTTTCTTGTATGACGATCCCCTCTTTTTTGTAACTTTATTTTATTTTTAGTAGTATTTCAATTCAATTAAATTAAATTGAAATCAAATTTTATTGCATTTCACGTTGTAGGTACATACATTAAGATTAGGTCAATACAGAGTCAAACGTGAACCCTGTAAGGGCACAGCAATCGTAGTGCATGTGTTATTTTATCAATGATTATAGTATTAGTATTTGTTGTTTTAGCGGCTACAGTAATACATAATCTGTGAAAATTTCAAGTGTCTAGCTATAACGGCTTAAGAGATAGAGCCCTGTGACAGACGGACTGACAGACAGACAGACAGCGGAGTCTCAGTAATAGGGTCCCGTTGGCACCCTTTGGGCACGGAACCCTACAAATGTAAGAAAAATTGCTGAATTGTGAGCTAATGAAAAAAAATTACTAACACGTGTAGTTACGAGAAAACAATGATGAATCTGTCATTACTTAGTGCAGTTCTATGATCCTTTATCCACTTACTTACATGTGTGCCAAATTCAGGTCTGTAAAATCTGTAGTTTAAGCTACGCGTTGTCTGTCAAAGTCATTCAGCCAGTCGCGGTATTTCGTAGCACGGTATACTGTTTTATAGGAATGGATAAATTTTGCTACGTAATGAGTTGATTGGTTTGGCGTAGGTACTTAATGTGTCCTAAGCGTTAAGGAGTTATACCTTTCAGCATCAGCTCACCTGAATAACCAGAAAAAATACAACTAAAGGTCTAAACGTGCATATTATGATATTAAAAAAAAAACCTCAAACTCCTAACCGATAAAGAGTTTAATCTTCCATCATCAGCTCATCAACATGAGATGATGGTGTCTATCAGACGCAAATAATTAAATTGCTTGAGTAAATATATGAAAAACGTAATGCATGCCTACAAAATTTGAGGGCTGTCCTCGATTTCCCTGTGATCCCGTCATCAGATCCTGATTTGGTGACAATAAGACTATCTCGGGAGTACACATTTTGGAATAAAAAATATTTTTTACAATAAATAAGAAAAAGAAAAAAAAAACATTTTTCCCGTTTCCGTAAGAATTTTGGACAGTCCTCTCTCAATGGTCCTCTACACTCCCCAAGCAATCTACATGGCGATTTTCAGCTTTCTGCGTCCAGTAAAACGAAAAATTCCGTCATTCCCTTTCCCGGGGGAGTTTCGGAAAATTATCTCTTAATGCTTCCCTACGCTCCTCAAGAAACCTATATGCCAAATGTCAGCTTTCTGCGACCAGTAAAGTAAAACGAAAAATCCCGTTTTTCCCGTTCCCGTCAGAATTTCGGGAAATTCTTATGTAGTGCTCCCTTAGACTCCCCAAAGAACATAAATGCAACATTTCAGTTTTTTACGACCGGTTAACCGAAAATTCCCGTTTTTCCCCGTTCCAGTGAAAATTTTGAAAACTCCACTCTCAATGCTCCTCTACACTCCGCAAGCAATCTACATGCCGATTTTCAGCTTTCTGCGTTCAGTAAAATGAAAAATCGCGTTTTTCCCTTTCTCGTGGGAATTTTGGAAAAATTATCTCATTAATGCTTTCCTACACTCCTCGAGCAACCATGCCAAATTTCAGCTTTCTAAGACCAGTAAAATGAAAAATCCCGTTTTTTCCCGTTCCCGTCAAAATTTCGGGAAATCCTTTTATAGTGCTCCCCTGCACCCCTAAAGGAACCTAAATACTAAATTTCAGTTTTCTACGACCAGTAAAACGAAAAAAACCATCCCGTTATACTGAATAGGTATAATCATCATCCCAGCCTATATACGTCCCACTGCTGGGCACAGGCCTCCTCTCAGAACAAGAGGGCTAATAAAACAAATAGGTAATAGGTATAATAAAACATGTTTTTTCCTTATCCCGTGGGAATTTCCAAAAGCACTGAAATTAATGTTTTAATTAATTAAATATCTACTTGTGTATCAAATGTAAAGAGTCTATTTATTATAGTTACTGAGATAGGGTCACTCGGAATCGAATATATAAATCCCATTTTTTCCCGTTCCCGTCATTATTTTGGGAAGTCTTTATATAGTGCTTCCCTACACTCTCTAAGGAACCTAAATGCCAAATTTTAGCTTTCTACGACCAGTAAAAAGAAAAATCGATCCCGTTGAACTGAATATAAATCCCATTTTTTCCTTATCCCGTAGGAATTTTCGAAAATTCTTAAACCTGTTTTATACTATTATAATTACCTACTTCTGTGCCAAATTTGAAGAGTCTAGTAATTATAGTTTACAGGATTCAGTTGAACTGAATATATAAATCCCGTTTTTTCCTTATCCCGTGGGAATTTCCAAAAATCCTAAAAAAGATTTTTTACTATTATAATCACCTACTTCTATGCCAAGTTTAAAGAGTCTAGTTATTATAGTTACTGAGTTAGGGTCACTCGGAATCGAATATATAAATCCCGTTTTTTCTAGTTCCCGTGGGAATTTCCAAAAATCCTTCCTTAGTGGGTGCTTACATTGTATAAGGTATCTGTGCAAAATTTCAAGTCTCTAGGTCTAGTGCTTTGGGCTGTGCGTTGTTATATCAACAGTCAGTCAGTCATTTTAGAATTTGAAATCCCCTGAAATTTCATTTTGACAATGACGAAACTTTGTTTACATTTTTTCCGTGGGATTAATCCGGGTTTAGTGCTAGCGGTACGCCAAAAAAAGCTGCAAATGGTGTTAAAAGCATGAAAATCGGAACGATTGATGTTTAGGCCATACGAATCAATTTGACCCGTAGCACGAAAAAAAAAACCGGCCAAGAGCGTGTCGGACACGCCCAAAATAGGGTTCCGTAGCCATTACGAAAAAAATAAGTAATATTTTTCTAAGGATTTCGTATTTTACACGGAATCATCCAAGTTTAGGTATATTTTATACCTTAGGCTGCTATTTACTCTTAAACTACTAATAATTCTCAAGCAAAGTTAGCCGTTATAGTTTTCCATGTAAGTTTGATATAAGTACTTACTACCATCCTGAATTTTCTCAAATTTTTCCACCCACCGGTTTAGATTTTAGAGAGAAGGGGGACGCTCGATTTTCATGAAAATTTGCACTTTAAAGTTTAATATTTCGCAAACAAATCACTGAATCGAAAAATCGTCTTAGCAAGCCCCCAATGGTTTTAATTTTTTTATTGTACCATTTTGTCGGCATAGTTTACATACATATTCGTGCAAAATTACAGCTTAGCATTATATTCCCTGAGCAAAGCCGCGGACGGACAGACAGACAGACAAGGTTGAAACTATAAGGGTTCCGTTTTTGCCATTTTGGCTACATAAACATACCAAGTTTGGCCTCCTTCAGATACGAGTATGATACTATTGAATCATACGGGTCAGCCTTCAAACTAACTCGTTCATCTATTATTTACTTTCGAGTCTCTACAACAATGAACTTATATTTGCTTTTTTGACCAATTACTTTTTAACCGAATTGCGAATTTTTTCAGATGATTTTAAGACGATTCTCTATAGAGTCCATTTATTTTTTGGGCAACCTGATAATTTGTCAAACTGATTTCTGACGAGTTGCTTCTAAGACGAGTTTACTTTTTAGTCTAGATGATTTTAGAATGAGTTGATGCTGTAGACTAGCTGCATTTACGGCCATTTGATACTAACCCTGACCTGTTTATCATTTCAACCCAGAGTACTTACTAAGAGTACCGTTACTAGATCTGTTTATCCTCCTAGTTTATCATATACATGTGAAACGCTATGTAGATGACTCACTTCTTTGAAAAATTTATTTCAGCTATTATTTTGGGTAATATTTGCTGTGTGCTTGATGTTGCTACAAGATCAGTTATTACTCATTTTTAACCCTATATTTAATTTTGGATACGGATATGGACATTATAAAGTGCCTATGATATTGTACTCAATATACTTCTTTATTATAATAGTTTTTGACAAGGTAAGAGATATTCACGCCCCACTTTCTTTTAACATTGTTATTAAATATTGGTATAGGTACGATTTGTTCATCATAATAATTCACATTTATAAGAATCAAATTTAAATTAAGGTCGTACCTACCTAAGTATCTTCGTTTATGGTATAATCTTGAACATTAATGATTTATAAAATTTTAACAGCCTACTCTAATTATTCAGCTTACAAATTTTGAGGACAGGACAGTACAATCAGTGTATATATTTTTAACGGTGGTCAGTACATACAACTAATTCTTCAGAAACTACTTGTATTGATGAAGAAATAGAATAAGGTATCTAAAACTTTTTTTCAGGTGTGGTCTTTTGCATCTTACACGTTGACCAATTTACAAAATCATAGAACAGAGAGCGATTACGAAAGTTCTCTGGTCCTAAAACTTTTTGGGTTTACTTATCCGTTCACTTGTACATTATTTTTTTACCTCGCTTTTTTTAAGGTAAGTTCACTATCTATCTATCTTTCGTACATATAATAAAACTGTAACGTTTCAGTGTCTGAACTTTGAAAATAATTGAGAGAAATTGTTAACAGAGGTATTTGTTAACGAAACAGAACTCAAAATAATGTTTGTTAGAATTATTGTATGTTGGTATGTGTGTTTATTTGCGGGTTAATCTCAGGAACGCCTTACCTACTGATGTGGATGCGGTTTCCTCTGATGTGTTGTGATTTTATTTTCTTAGATTTCTTTACTAATATTGAAAATCCGAAAGTGTGTGTGTTTTTGTTTGTCCGTTTTTACGTCGAAACGGAGCGACAAATCGACGTGATTTTTAGTATAGAGATAGTGAGTGACATATTAGGTTACTTTTTATCCCGGAAAAATTCAGTTTCCGAGGGATCAGCGCGTGACAGCCGAATTCCACGCGGAGGAAGCCGCGGGCAAGAGCTAGTGTTTATATCATTTGAATTGGTTCGCAAATAAAACGAAGTGTAAAGAATTTCATCGAACAGTTTTGAAAGAATCGCTATTGATTTGATTGCGACTGTGGTCAACTTTGTTATGGGTGGTGTCGTTATCTAAAGTTGTGCGTGTCGGTGACCCCTAGGATAGGGTGTTACCGGTTCTATACAATCAAATGTCATAATAGCACAAGTTCCTAGTATGCCGCAATGTCAAAACAGATTAGTTTCGAAATGTCTAAAATTTGAAATCGCTTACACCTACTTCTTAAAACACCGTATTCTCGACATGACTGTTATTCAAAATAACGTGATACAAGAATGTCTCAACATTAAAACGTACATTTCTCAAAATACTTACCTAAATCTCGTACTGAACTGCTATGAAAAAATGTCTAATTTTTTTTTCATAAATATAGTGATGAATAACTAAATTAATTATTAAGTTGGATTTCATCGAATCTTATCTTGTTACTTTTTTTTTATCATAAATATGATCAAAAAATATTATGTTCACTTACAATGAGCTTAAAATTAGACAAATAAAATATCTTTAGTAAGATTTTCCAGCTAATCGTAACAACTAATTTACCTTAACACTAATTTTAGGTAGGTATTATGTATGAGACAGAGTCATTTTGAGCTTTGGGCCATTTAAAGGTATTTTTGAATTTTGGTATTATGAAACTAATACATATTCACCTACTGTCTTAATAATAATTCGATATTTGGAGTTGTTGTTCGTTTTACCAATTATATATTTTGGATATCGGATGTAATGTTTAAAGGTAATTATGACATTTTGTTATACGGAAAATAAATCTATTTGAGATTTTTGGCAATTTGGAACTAATCTGTTTTGACATTGCGACGCACTAAGAACATAGTATATAATTTAGTTGTAGATAACCGGTAACGACACGACTTTAAGTCCTTCTGTTTTATATTATTATATAAGTCAGCAAATGTGGTCCTTTCAGCAACAATTCCTCACGCATCCACAAGATCCTGCAATGTACGAGTACATGGGCGTATTTATGAGCTACTGCAACGGGATGAGCTGTAACGACGAATTGGCTGTATCGTTATTTTTCATAATCATCACGAAAGAGTGCGTCTTCAAACTTATTTCCCACGTTCATGCTTTATTTTTGTAAGTTCAATTATATGGTAAACTAATATACTTAATACTGGGCAAAATATGCGAAAACATTTTCCTAATTAAAACAATTTCTTGGGAGTATACACATTTCCTTTCGATGGACAATACCATAAACGGGAAATGCCAACTGCAAAATTGACTAATGCCGAATGTGCGTGTGGTGCCTAACCCTGTGATGACTGAGAATTCGGTTTTTCAAGTTGTTGATGTGTATGTATACCTAGGACAAAGTGTCCAAATATAGGTCCAACTTCGGGAAAGAGGTCAGTCGTTGAATCCAACTCGGATGGGTAGTGTTTGGGAAACACCGCAAGGCCGCAACCCGCAACGTCTATAAGATAGAAACGAAAATGATAATTTTATTATAAACAGTAAACATGTGTGTAAATTAAATAATTAAGTAATAAAATCTAGGAGGGATGTTGTTAGTTTAACGCCAATGTCTGCTTGTCTGTCTGTGGCATCGTAGCTCTCAAACGGATGGTCCGATTTCAACGCGTTTTTTTACTTGAAAGCGAGTTTCCCTGCGGTAGTTTTTAACTATGTTGCATTCAAATCCTGTGACAGTATTCAGGATAACTTATACAATACAATACAATACAATAACTCTTTATTGCACACCAATACAGTACTACTTTTACTACTACTACTGTACTAGTTTTATACTTATAAAATTACTTCATGAAGGGGAAAGAAACAATAAAGAACAATCAAGGAAGGAACATTTGGCATTTCGAATGCAGTTTAACCAGTTTGATGTGAAGTAAAAGTTATAGTAGTCTCAGTAGTGGTGTGGGTCAAAACCCCGCATGTATCGGTGTCTGCCTGTATAGATACTTAAGTTAGGGTAGTGTGTCTTGGTAGGTACATACAGTTGTGTGCAAAATAATAGCAGTGAAGGCAAAATTATACATAAATTATGTAAATATGTGTGAAATGGAACGGGTGGTGAAGTACCAAGACTCTTGAATAATGACGTCTCTGCATCGGAAAAAGCAATCTTTCGTAAAAGGTGATGAGCAGTTGATATTAAACTATTGTCTCTTATTATTATTCACACTAAAAATCGTGAAAATATAAAGATTGTTTGTACCTATTGTTTGGGCGATACAGGAAAGAAGAAAGTATGAAGAAGGGTGAGGAAACTGTCATTTACGTTATGTGAGCCATAGACCACAGACTTGATTTTGCATAATACTGACAATCTCCAACTGATAATGTATTTGAACATTTTTGATCATAAATCTAATTTTACGACTATTTACTAGTGGAAAGTGATCCCTGGACATTTTAATTTTGCATTGTTCCTGCACCTCTTCATAACACACGTTTGCATGATAATTTAGAGCTGTTCACAATCAAAAATGCGAAAATATGACGTGAGCTCACTAAACTTGCAAAATTAATTTCAGTCAAAGTTAAATAACGCGCATGCGCACCTTAGCGCAGGACACACTTAGGACACAGTTTCCATTTTTATAACGCAGTTATAATTGCTGACTTATTATTTGTTCGTAGCTTTAAATAGAATATTGCTCTGGCCAGACTGTTCAATATCTAATAGTATTCAATCAAATGAAACTTCCTTAAAATTGCACATAGCTTTGACATAAACAAAGAAAACTTAAAATACAATTTTCAAAATAATAGCAGTGTGATTTATTAAAAGGTAAACAACAGTTAAAAAATTAACAATTGGAAACAAAAATTATAAATTCTTATTAATATTTTGTGGCTTGACCTTTATTTTTAATAACAGCTTCATATCTCCTTGGCAATGAGTCAACTAAATATTGACAGCTTTCTACAGCGATATTGTTCCATGCTGACTGTACAACATGCTACAATTGGGACTTTGTGGTAGGTTTTTGATCACTTCAGCATTTTTAATATCTGTCTACAAGTTCTAGATTGGGTTGAGGACCGGCGACTGTGCAGCCCATGGGAAAACATTGACTTTCTCAGATCTAAACCATTCTTTCTTAACTTTACTAGTGAGTTTTGGGTCATTATCTTGCTGGAAAACCCACTTAGTGGCATACAATCAGTGGCATATGGATACATCACGTCCTGAAGCACCTTCTTTAAATAATATTCTTTTCACGCCTCTCCTTCAGAAAAGTAACTTTTCCTCCCTGACGAGAGGGAGCAAAGTGTAACTTTTCTGTTCAAGGCTTTTCTAAGTGTTTTATTGCAAATTCAATTGTAAAGCCGCGCCATTTTCTATGCTGGTTGTTCTTTAATAATATTTAGAACTGTTTTTTTTTCAAGTTTCTTAATGATCGGTGTGAAAAGTTGTATGAGCCACTCGGGGCAAAATTATTTTCATCTTGGGCGTTATATTTGTCATGATTTATATATATATATAATATAATATATAGTTTTTTCTTTTCCCGCAATAATTACGCGTTCGGTTACGTGGGTGCACACTCACCGGGGTTCAGCTGAAAAACAGCGCTGCAGCTCTGGTTACAGGGCTACGGCATATGCTGAGCTGAGTCCTTTTGGCATCACACTACAGCACAATATCTCTTATTTTCCTCTCTTTTCCTATTTATGTTTTTACTGTGTTTTTGTTGTGATGTAGTGTGTTTTTCTTGTCAATAAATGTTGTGAGTTTGAGTTTGAGTTTGTAACACTTGAATCCCTCATTACGCTCAGGATTCTACTTTAGAATCCTATTGCAGAATCCTTCGCTACATTCTGGATTCAATGCACGCCCTCGCCGTAAATACAACATTTTGCTCCCTTGTGACACAAATAACTATTGTATATTATGCCCACTATTTCTGTGATAGGCCCTACACATTTAAATTTAATGAGTGTTGAATGTGTTTTGACGACAGAAATGGTCTCTTTTTCGAGTCCTTTTTTTTGTTGTTTGCCAAAATGGCAAAAACGGAACCCTTATAGTTTCGCCATGTCTATCTGTCTGTCTGTCCGTCCGCGGCTTTGCTCAGGGACTATCAATGCTAGAAATCTGTAATTTGGTACGGATATAAAGGTAAACTATGCCGACAAAATAGAACAATAAAAATTCAAAAAATATTTTTTTTAGGGTACCTCCCATAGACGTAAGGTGTGGGTGATTTTTTTTTCTCATCCTATCCTATAGTGTGGAGTATCGTTGGATAGGTCTTTTAAAACCATTAGGGGTTTGCTCAAACAATCGATCGATTCAGTGATTTGTTTGCGAAATATTCAACTTTAAAGTGCATTTTTCATTAAAATCGAGCGTCGCCCCCACTCTAAAATCTAAACCGGTGGATGGAAAAATTTGAAAAAATTCAGGATGGTAGTAAGTATATCTTTCAAGGAAAACTATAACGGCTAAGTTTGCTTGAGAATTATTAGTAGTTAATGAGTAAATATCAGCCTAAGGTATAAAATATACCTAAACTTGGAAGATTCCGTTTAAAATACGAAATCCTTAGAAAAATATTACTTATTTTTTTCGTTATGGCTACGGAACCCTATTTTGGGCGTGTACGACACGCTCTTGGCCGGTTTTTTCTACCTCTTGTTTCAAATTTATCCTCCCACTTCAGAGCGTTGCGCGCACATTGCGTTTTCATTTCTTTATGTCTTGTGTTTGGGTGTTTAATTATTCAGTCTCATGTTCAAAACATTATTGATATATTGTGAAAATGTGTACAGTGAATGCCAGCTAATAAACTTGTGACTCCTTCTTATCCGGCCTTTCAATGATTCACGTATACAATAAATGGCATACAATGCCATGATGGTTACTGATCATTTTAGCAAAATATTTAAAAGTTTCTTGAACAACTTTGTATGTTTTTCCTGCTTGAATCAGCCTTTTAATCAAGTTCTCAGGTTAGTTCTTAAGTTCTTAAGTTTTCTAGCAGTAATCATTTTTACACAGCTAAAAATTCTATAATTGTACTATCGTAATTCTATATTGTCTCTTTGTGGCCGGAGAAAATTACGTAATTGTCATTTTAATGACACTGCTATTTATATGGAACATATTTTTTAGAAAAACGAAAATAAAATTTGGAAATAAATAAAAAAATGATTCAGTGGCCAGAACACATAGTCTTTAGGTAAATGGTTTAATAATAGAAGGCCGTCTTTTGAGTGCGTCTGCAATACCCCTGGTGTTGCAGATGTTTATGGGCGGTGGTGATCTCTTACCATCAGGAGACCCACTGGCTCGTTTGCCATCCAGTCGTATAAAAAAAAAAAACCTGTTTTATCTTACAAACTAGGTACCCAGGTCATAAACTGCTATTATTTTGCACACAACTGTACAGACATATCAATCAGTATATTCAATATAATTTTTGGCGCATGGGGTGGCGGGCCTGGTCTCTAATATTCTATCTCTGGATGGGGACGGGGCAGATATTCCGTATGTAGCCGGCGCCGTGGTGGCGTGGTCGGCTCTCAACCCGGGGGCGACCGTGCCTGAGGACCCTGCGGTCCAGCGTGGGTGGGATGATGTGGGATGTAGGGCGACTCTCGATCGTCTCATTAATGGCGCCGCGGGTGCGGATCTCGCGAGACTCTTGGCGGTATCGCGGTCGGAATCAGGGGCATGGCTGCACGCGCTACCTTCGCCTCAATTAGGCACTTTGCTCGATGGGACTCATTGCGTGTGTCAGTGGCTCTCCGCCTGGGCTGCGATGTATGTCAACCTCATTTATGCATCTGCGGCACCATGGTGGGTGCTGACGGTCATCATGCGTTGAGTTGCCGTAGATGTGCTGGTAGGCACCCGCGTCACCATGCTCTCAACGATATCGTCCAAAGAGCTCTCAGGTCGGCAGGCGTTCCATCCGTGCTTGAGCCGCCGGGCCTTAGCCGCACGGACGGGAAGCGGCCTGATGGCCTGACGTTGGTGCCGTGGAGGGGGCCGTTGTTTGGTGTGGGACGCTACGTGTGTCAGCACCTTTGCCGCTTCCCATCTCGGTCGCACTACACGAGCGGCGGGAGCGGCGGCCGAATCTCAGGCGGCTGTGAAGCGGGAGAAGTATGCCCCATTGGGTTCGGGTATATATTCGTTCCCGTGGCGGTGGAGACGGCGGGCTGCTGGGGGGCGGATGCAAGGCGTTTTGTGGGTGATTTGGGCCGTCGACTCAGGCAAAAAGGGGAGGACCCTCGCTCCGAGTCATTTCTGGTGCAAAGGCTGTCCATAGCTATCCAACGTGGAAATGCCGCAAGCGTTATGGGCACCTTTGGGGCGGGAATGGCGAGGGGCGAGTTATTTGACTAGGTTATAGTTTTCTTTTGTTATTATGTATGTACAGTAATTAATATATTTATTTGTCTTTTTGTATGTAGGTAGTTTAGGTTAGTTTTATTTTAATTGTTATGTATTCTTTTCTCTTCAATGTATTAAATAAATAAATTTTATAATTACTTCGAATTTTAAAGTAATATTTGAATGTTTATTTGCGCATAGCTAGTAGGAATCCTCTTGGTACTGGATGAAGGAGTTAAATGAGGGAAGTAAAGATCCTGTACTAATAACTCAAAATCCCCTAGATTCGTATTTTTTATTTAATAGCATGCAATAGTGTCCTACTGCTGGGCAAAGGCCTCTCCTCTTGTTCTCCACACATCCCGGTCTTGCGCGATGTCAGGCCAATCGCTTGCATACGCGTCCAAATCGTCCCGCCATCTCTTTCTCGGTCTGCCTCGCCGTTGATGACTGTCCTCCGGTGCCCACCAAGTGACTGAGTGAGCCCACCTCTGTAGGTGCATGCGACAGACGTGTCCAGCCCAGTCCCATTTCAGCTTAGCAGTCTCTTTTCCAACGTAGGCTATACGTGTTTTTGAGCGCAGCGTATTGTTTCGGATTCTATATGTCCCTTTTACACATATTATGCTGCGCTACATCGCTCTCTGGTAGGTACACCTTAAGCTTGGATATCTGGTTTTCGGTCAGAGACCATGTTTGTGCACCATATGTTAGGACGGGCAGGATACACAGTCATGTCGACGAGTTTTCGCTTAAGCGATATCGGAAGGTTTCCTTTCATAAGCTCTTTCATGGACCAGTAGCTCTTCCAAGCATTTCGACTCGCCTTTCAACTTCTTTGTCTTGTCTGTTGCTGAAAGAGACTATCTGGCCCAAATAAATATATATTATTGTATTACCTGCTCATCTACCGAGACCCTGTTTCGTGCTGTTGGTTATGAGTTGGGTTTTTGATCTATTCATCGATAATCCAACCTTAAGGGTTGCTGTCCTGAGTTCTTGCAGCATCAATACTAATTCCTGGGCTGTTTTGGAAAAAATAAGAATGTCATCAGCGAAACGGAGATTATTTACTCAAACCTAAATCACCAATGATAGTGTCCTAAATGATAAATTTGGGTTCAGTTTTAAAGGTGGCCTCAGATTTGACTGCCTCCTGTTTACATTGACTGACAAGCTTACAATGCTGCCAGTTTGAGTGTCAGAATGTCGATGCTACTTTAACTGATTCAAAATGTGACTTTATTTGCATGCGAACTAAAATAATTAACCTTTTTCCAGCTTGAGGACTGACTACAATCAAGGAAGATCAGTAAACATTAACGTGCCGTGCTGGGAGCGTGAATATACGTTAACGCCAGTAAAGGACGTCTTTGTGAACGACAAATTAAAAGGTTTAGGTACGCATTTGGAGTTTTCTAGGTGTTTAAGATTGTCATTTCGAACTATTTACCTACGTTCTACTGCAGGGCATCTTCATCTTCTCAAAGCTAAGGGTCTTCCGCAGGTCGAAGAAATTAAATTTTTAGCAAAAACTTGCATGTTAAATTTGACCCACTTGCCGGTTTCTGATTAAGCTGCAATTTTACATGCATGTGTAAATCGGATGACATTGCAACATTATTAATTATGACATGAAGCTTAGGGGCAACTACGAAATTCGAAAATCGAAGTTAGAATCTTACCGTCCCGTCGTACAAAAATTTTTAATACGCCAGTCAGAGGGATAGTACGATACGAACTTCGATTTTCGGATTTCGTGTAGCCCTTCTGATCTGATGATGAAGCTGGAAGGTGGCCATAAGAAAGAACTGCGAAATGAAACCACACAATCCCATCGAGTTTGGGTTCATTTGATTCGCCTGGATGAGTACTTTGGTGCTAAATAGTAACCAGGGTCTGATGATGGAGCAAAAAGGGGCCCATAGGAACTCAGTTATTAAACGACACAACCCCATCGAGTTTGGACTAGTTTGATGCATCTTGATGAGTAGGAACTTTGGTACTAGATGATAACCAGGGTCTGATGATGGAGCTGGAAGGTGACTATAGGGATTCGGTAATAGAGTGACACAAGACACAAGTTAGGGCTCGTTGGCTTTGTCTTGACGAGTACTTTGGTGTTAGATGGGTCGATCACTTTTTCTTGTACCTCGTTGCCATGGTTACTCCCCTGGACAACTCTTTAAAACCACGAGTTTTTATACGTTTTCCGTGGTTAAAATTATTCATCAAGTATAAATTTTTGTCATAGTTACAAGATCATTATTTTACAGACTATCTCCTAGGCATATTAGTCGCATATTCAAAGCAGTTTTTTAAGAAATTCTGTCACTGTTGTCTCTTGGATAACGGGACAGAATAACAAACAAGAAAAAGTTCATTGACCCATCTTATGATAGAGCTGGAAAACGCTGCTACGCGTACTACACTGTAGTATGCAACAAAAATACCTACTAAAAAGTTAAAAATAAAATTAAAAGAAAAATATTTTTAAAAACAAGCTTTCATTTCTTGTAAATAAAAAGAACTAAGAAGTTAACAATAATTTAAACCAGATAAGAAATATACCATTTTATAGGTACATTTTATTAAATCTTTGCGTTTTTATTACAGTCCCCAATTATTATAAATAAAAGTGTGTTACATTTTAATGGAATAATAAAGAACATTTAGCATATTACACCTTCTTTTTTCTCTTGCCGTCACGATGTAACACGCTTTTGTTTATAATGATTGGGACTGTGATAAAAACGAAAAGACTTAATACAATGTACCCATTAAACGGTTTATTTCTTATCTGATTTCAATTATTTTTAACTTTATTTTTATTTACAAGTAATAAAAGTTTGTTTTTATTGTTTTTTATTTGTTCAATTACCGTTTCTTGCACACAAATCAGGACAAACGTGTTTGTAGAATAATGTCTATTTTGTTTTTCAGCCATACAGTTTGGTTTATCAATTGGATTTATATGCGGATGTCCGTTGACATTATTTTTTATCATTTGCGTAAATTTACTGGATATCAGGTAAGAAACATACTTATAACACCTACTATAAAAATTTACGTTAATAACTTACGAAAACAGTTTATAGTCAAATCAAAAGGCGATCATGGTCAGCATAATTAAAAGCCTTGGTCATGTCCATAAATATCGCAGCTACTACTTGTAGTTTATTATTTTATGCTATTCAGAATGTGCTGCAGTGTATCGAATATTGCTAACTCAGTCGATTTTACGTCAAACCTTTCCAGAAATGTGTAAATACGGTCATAAATCAGGCGCTCAGCTAATATATCAGGATACGAGTAGAAATTAAAAATTATAGGCCACTTACTACGGAAATATAGGTCATCAATGTCTTCATTCACGATGACGCGTGCCGCGGTATTTATTACAATGTCATTAATGTCTAATTATGACAAAATCGCGCGTCTTCGCGGATAGCTGGATAGCACTGGGTATACCGATGTAAACATTAGTTTTTGAGATAAGAAATGACAGACACCAGTGACCGTCGCGGTTTGCGATATAACGCCCAACTATCATAATTTCCATCTCGGGATGCCGCGCGGGTTATGTAGCCAGCCACCCCGTGCACCGCCACCCACACCCGTGAGCTTCAAAACAACGACGCACTCGTTCATTTGCCGTTGTGCTCGCGAATAAAATAGTAGATTATTCAACAAGGGACTAAAAAAGAAGTCATTATGGTAAGTCAGTCTCGCGTTAAACATTTTACTTTTCACTTTACAATACTAAATATAATTACAATACTAAACAAATACTTGTGACTAATTAAAACGTTTGTTGTGGTTTGTTAGTCTAATATCTGGTAGTGTTGTGTGGTGTTGCTCTGAAGATGAGCTCTGGTTAAGTTTGAAATGCGTCAGTGGAGTGTGGTGGTAGTGATTTATTTATTTATTTATCAATAGAAAAATACAGCATTACAGTTTAAAACCAATGCACTGTAAAATTCAGATTATACACACAAAATACCAAAATACATAAAAACTCAAGAATAACATACAAAAGTTATATAATATAAAGCTACATGATGTAATTTAATTAATAGTAGGTTCCTATTGTTGAATATTATAATGTTAAAAATAAGGAGTGTAGTATTCGCCAACAAACTGTTTTGCAGTTTGGCGAAGTATTTGTCATAAATTTAATGTATTTCTTTTTGTTGAGATAAATAAATAAAAATAATAAAAAACTATTAAAAAAACGTAAAGTAAATAATAAAAAAAATAGTTGTAGAAGGGTTTGTGTTATTTGTGTGTTCTTACAGTGTAGAGGTGGAGGAACTGCATGAACAATATACCCCCTTATTCATAAACGCCAGTCAAACCTATTTTAGTTAAAATGCCGCTAAAATTCGTTTGTCCTTATCTGTCACCTCAACATATGTATTTGTTAGAAAGGGACAAAGCATTTGTTAGTTAACATAGGCTTGTTAAGTTTTATGAATAAGGGGGTTAAACTTAGCTATTATATTTTATAAATTATTTTCGTTCATTGATATGGACCTTCGCAAAAGTAACGCCTGATTCAATAAATTAGGGTACCACATGACATTTTTTGCTGCAAATAAGTTGTACTACACGCCCTCAGATCAAATATTTTTTATTTGATCAGAGTATACGCCCTTAAAAGAGATGTATTCACTAACCAATCATCCTGCTCAGAGTTTGTGTTTTCAGGATAACTGCCAGGCGTCTAGTGAAAGGGTGCAGGCGCCCTCTGCTGCAGAGTAATCTGGGCCTTGGTTCTTGGAAAAATATTTTCATAATTCTCATTTTCGCTACATTAATTATTAACGTTAGTATATACGAGTACCTAATACCTTTAGACGAGCACTTATGTAAATTTTCTAATTACTATTTGTAGGTACCTAAGTAATTTTTCGTGAGAGTTAGAATGGCATCCGTGAGAGTCAGAATTACATCCTCTACCTTTTACTAGTTATTTATAATAATAATAATAATAAATTCATTTATTTCGGGCAACTTGGCCCATACAGTAAGTACCTATACCTACCTATACCTGTACCTATTTATGTGACTTATACATAATGCCCAATTATGTACAGTGGCATACATAATTTTTTTTACTCCTGTACTTTTATTTGCCAATTAAAGGTCCACGAACACTAATACAATGATTATACATAATAAGTCCGGGAAAAACTCATGACTCTATGGCTCATTAAAGTACACTTATGGATGCTTTTAAATTGCTTTGAAATTCATAAAAATACAGTTCAATGACCTTGATTTGGCAGTTAACTTTTTAAATTTAGGGGCTGTCTCACCATGAATTGATTAGTGTTAACTGGCGGTTAGGTGTGATGCCGTCTCTATTTGTTTTGGTCAAATAGACGGAGACGGCATCACATTTAACCGTCGGATAACGCTAATCAATGCATGGTGCAACAGCCCCTTAGGATTCTATTTTGAATAAGTCCAGTATAACCAACATTACATTGAAATTATTTCACAACATTTTTAATCAGTTACTCATCAATAATCGTTCAAAAATAAAATTTAGTATCCATATTTTGCAAACAAAGAATATTATATTTTATAAGGTAGGTAGGTACCTTTTTTAGTCTTAAATTTGATCATTTTCCATTTATTTCAAGTGTTGTTTGTCATAAAGTGTTAAAAGTGATCGCGCTACATTAATATCAAAGGCGTAATTATAAAGTTAATGATTAAATCATGGACAGGGATATTTGGAAATAATTCCGATCCGCATCCGCACCCTTCAAATAGCGAACCTACTGTGTTAAAAATAAAGTTGCGTTAAATACTTGTGATGACTGTATAGATATCATTTAATAATATTCTAAATCTGTTTAATATACCTCGTTGAGATTCTTCTCAACAGAGGTTTTTCCGAACCGGTGGTAGATTTTTTTGACTTTCATAAGAGCTTGTTATAGCCTAAATTGAATAAAGATATTTTGACTTTCACTTTGACTTTGGAGTGCCCGGAATCCACACCTGACTAGAAAAGACGCTTATCAAACACGGTTTTCCGTCAATGTTTGGACCGGAATTGTAAATAATCCGGTGATTGGGAATCATATCATAGAGGGGAGATTAAATGGCAATAAGTACCTGGACCTGTTAAGGCACGTTGTGCCAGAACTACTAGGAGGCGTCCCAGAACAAGATTTAGAAAATTTACATTATCAACAAGACGGTGCTCCTGCACATTTTTAGCACCTAGTTAGAGACTACTTGGATCAGGAGTTTCGTGGACGATGGATTGGCCGGGGTGGCCCAATAAATTGGCCTGCTCGGAGCCCTGACCTGTGACCTCACCCCATTAGATTTTTACCTTTGGGGTGATGTTAAGAGGATTGTCTACAAACGTGAATCCAACACTGTTTAAGATTTGCGTCAAAAAATTATTAATGCTTTCGATGAAGTAAATGCAAATCACTTTGCTCTTAACCGTCTTAAAATATCCTTATGCGGCGAGCAGAGTTATGTCTGCAAGAAGGTGGCGGGTACTTTGAGCAGCTATTAAAATACCTGTAGGTAAATAAATGATATAAGAGTACTGTGAAGTAAACGATAGATTGTAAATTTGTAAATAAAAATATGTTTTTAACCCCGACGCAAAAAACCGCTATGTCTGTCTGTGTGTGTCTGTCTGTCTGTGGCACCGTAACTCTTAAACGGGTCGATCGATTTGAATGCGTTTATTTTATTTGATAGCAGGTTTTCTAGCGATGGTTCTTATACATGTTTTATCAAAATCGGTTCAGCCGTTTTTGAGATATTGAACTTTGAAGTGACGAAAGTCGGGGGTTTTCCAACTTGTTGTTGGTTAGGTTATAAATTTTATTTTGTTTTAATGTTGTGTTTTGCTTTATTTAATCTGCGTCAGGTTTAACTAGGTTTGTAACGTCGGAGTATTGTAGGTTATTACTTTGATAAAGTATTTAAAGATAAAGGCAGTACCTAATCAACTGGTAAAGTGAATACTTGAGACACATGAAATACGTTAGGGTAACCACACTGTTTACACTAAATTATTTAAATTGGGTTTACTAATGTTTCGGCGAATAACGTTTGGCAACCTGTTTCATTTCGCAACTTTTCATTTCCCAACTGTTTAATATTTCTGAAACTGTAAATATTTCAGGATTTTTATAAAACTAACCTAACCTAACCTAAAGGGTTCTACACGATGGCCCTGAAATAAATCCTGAAATATTAACAATTTTAGAGTTTTTGCGAAATGAAAAGGCAGTACTCGTTTAAATTGATACTTTGTGTGATGATATTATAACGGATAACTCACGTCTTAAACCGAGTTTAGCTCGACATGTTTCGGGGTATTTCGTAGCCCTTCCTCTCAGGAGCACATGTCGAGCTAAACTCGGTTTAAGACGTGAGTTATCCTTTATAATATCATTTAATACGAGTGAGTCTCACGGTAGTTTCATGTTCAAAGTTTATTATATTATACTTCGTATCCTCACACAACTGAACTGAGGACAATCTTTAATTTACTGACAAAAACATTAAGTCTTGAACCAAATATGTCTAGGTCTTCATGAGCACCGGCTAAGTCGTTGTACTCCCTACACATTCTAACTATTGGATTATAAAAGGTTTTTTACCAAAAAAATTACAACAAACTAAAGGAGAAACAGTTACAAAAGTCAACAACAATAATAACAGAAATGAACCATAACAAAATACAATGCAAAGAAAACGCAACGAAAACAACTCGTATGTGTATACAAGGCAGACGCACTCATACTGGATAGTGATACTGACATGTACTTGGCCACACGATGACCGCGTTTACAAAATCTTGCAAGTTCTGTTTAAAAATTTAAAATATCTTAGTGTTCCCTTCCCTGTCCCGTATTCGATGTAGTCTATTTAATGGACACTGATATTACTATATATTTTTTAAAAATACAGTTTTACATTTTTTCGATTATATTGCTTCAAATTAAGTACTTAAAAGTTATTTTAAAAAATATTTTGCGAACATAGTATGCGTAATTCGGAAAATTTTCAAGTGTCACAGAACTCATCATAGGTGAAAAATATAATAGGCGGTTTAGTTACAAAAGTCAAAGTCAAAGTCAAAATATCTTTATTCAATTTGGGCTATAACAAGCACTTATGAATGTCAAAAAAACCGGCCAAGAGCGTGTCAGACACGCCCAAAATAGGGTTCCGTAGCCATTATGAACAAATTAAGTAATATTTAAGTAATAATAAATAATTATTCGGGACTAGACACACACATACACTCCTACACCCACACACACTCACTTACATACTTATATTCGCGCGCGCGTGCGCGCTCGCATACACATTCGCACATAAACTTGTTTACTTTTTTGCATGCATCTTCTGTATTGTTTATAGTTAGTTAATAACTTAATTTGTGGTAAACATACATAATTGCTAGCGTATTTATGTTGTTACTGTTTTTCTAATAAGTTACTCGCACCCGCAGACGTCCAAGATACAGGCTCAGCCTAGTTTGGAGTCTGATGGATATTTCTCTTGTATTGGCTATGTTTATTTAAATAAAGTATTTTGTATTTGTTTTGTATTTGTATTTTTTTAAGGATTTCGTATTTTATACGGAATCTTCCAAGTTTAGGTATATTTTATACCTTAGGCTGATATTTACTAATAAACTACTAATAATTCTCAAGCAAACTGATCAGTAAAGATTTGCAATTTTGAACATGAAACTACCGTGAGACTCACTCATATTAAATATAATGACCCGGATAACTCACGTCTTAAATCGAGTTTAGCTCGACATGTTTCGGGCTAATCCGTAGCCCTTCGTCTTCGGAGCAACGCGACTCAGCGGCTGCTGCAACACGCGCACTGCGCGCCGCCGCTCTGCTCGCGCGACTACCCGACGAAACTGACACCGGCACACAACTACCCGCGTTTTCATCATCATTAAAACTGTCAAATGTAGGGTAGCACACAACACTAACAACATCGCTCTGTGCGCGTGTTGCAGCAGCCGCTGAGTCGCGTTGCTCCGAAGACGAAGGGCTACGGATTAGCCCGATACATGTCGAGCTAAACTCGATTTAAGACGTGAGTTATCCGGGTCATTATATTTAATACAAACTGATCCGGTTTAGTTTTCCTTGAAAGTTTGATATTGGGTTGGATAAGAAAAAAAAAACACCCCCACTTTACGTCTATGGGACTTCTATTTTTAATATTTATGTATCCCCCTACATTTTTTTTTAAATGTATACCTACTGACAACCTTAATCTAATATTCATTCAATGTTCCAAATTAATGTAATAAATATTGCAATATATTAGAGGCATACATGTTTCTGTCAGGTTCGGTGGCTACTTAATTATGGCATCCGCAGGGATACATCATTTTGTAAGATTAACTTGGATACATCTCTTTGTAGTTGACTGTTCTATTTTGTCGGCATAGTTTACATATAAATCCGTGCAAAATTACAGCTTTCTAACATTGATAGTCCCTGAGCAAAGCCGCGGACGGACAGACAGACGGACATGGCGAAACTATAAGGGTTCCGTTTTTGTCATTTTGGCTCAGGAAACCCTAAAAATCTACCACCCTAAAAACCTCTGTTGAGAAGAATCCGGCAAGAAATTCAACGAGGTATATATAAACAGATTTACAATATTTTTAAATGATCTCTATACATCACAAGTATTTACCTCAACTTTATTTTTAACACAGTAGGTTCGCAGGTATCGCCACTGCGGATCGGAATTATTTCCAAATATCCCTGTCCATGTTAAAATTAACTTTATAATACGCCCTAGATATTAGATTAGATTTGAATTTTGTATCCGTTTCATTGGTAATATTTTTTGGAATTTTATTATAAAAAACGTATGCAATTTCCCAGAAACGACTTTTTGGTTTTAGCCAGTCTGTAAGATAGAACTTTAAGCTTCCCTGTGCTTCTAGTAGCCTTTGGCTTATCGACGTTAGTGGGAAAATCACATATGCTCTTCCTAATATACATGGTTATTTCAAAAACATAAACGGCAGAGTTAGGATACCAGTTTCCTTATAAAAAAAGATCTTAAAGATTCCCGCGTCTTCAAATTATTAATTGCTCTAATTGCTCTCTTTTTGTAAGATAAAAATTGACTCAATGTCTGCAGCAGATCCCTATAAAATAGGGCCGTACGAAATGATGCTATTAAAGTAAGCAAAACACATAACCCTCCTTCTTCGCAGTCGGGTAAAAATACACCAACCGTGCCGTCGTCACATCGGTTAGCTGCAGTATTTTCCAAACTGCAAAAGCAGCAGAGCCCAATCTACCCGCAATTGCTGTGACATCCACACTGTCCACACCGTAGTTTAGAATCGAGCGTTATTCCTAAAAATACTGTTGATTATACAAATTCAATATTTTCAACGTTTCAATTCAATATTAAAACGTTTATTTGGGATGAAAGTCAAACAAAGGTCAAACGTTATTTTGCATATAGATATACACACGATCATTAAGTATTTTTAGCTAGAATGTTATAAAATGATTTAATAAACATATTCCTCGAAATGGTTTTGGAATTAGACCACGTTGTAAAAAAAGTGATTCATGCCAATTGATGAGGACTGCAATTGGACACTGGAATTATTCAATAACGCCAGGCCTTAAAATGAGATCCTTTATCTTATCATGGAGTGAACGCTGCGTTGCAGGTCATAATAGGTACTACGTACCTACAATCAAGGGCAAAAATATGTATACACTTTAGTACCTTGTCACTTTAACCACTGTGATAGTTCATATATGGCAGTTCAAATATGACGAAAATAGACAAGGTACTAAAGTGTTTATATATTTTTGCCCTTGACTGTACCTAACTCAGCGCAGTGGGCACTTTTCAAAAGATTTACGTTAAAAAAAAACATTTTTTTACAGTCGTTGATTCTGACTGTGACGAAGAGTAATTTCCGATTTCGAGATGAAACCCAAGATTACCAGAGACATAAATCCTATGTAATTGCTTCTGAGGGTTTTCTGGTAAGTTTGCATGAGATTCGAGAAGTTACTTGTTTTCAGGGAAACACAAACTGTAAGCCGACCAAGCTGGTTTATAGGCGCATAAAAGGAGCTAAACCTGGACATAATTCCATAACTGTAATTTTATTTTTATATGACATAAAGTATTGTTAGTTCTAGTTAAAATAAAAAGAATCAAACATTTTAAGCTTACGCTACGCGTCATTGCGACAAAATTTTTAGACACATTTTTATTTTATAAAAACATCATAATATAATTGTAATAATAATTGTGTAGTATAAATGTGTCAATTACAATAGTATCTGTTTGTAATTTTTAACTGTTCCTTATGAATAAATAAATAACTTTTTCTCAAACATCCAAGGAAATATCGTCCTTATCTTCGTGATCATAGAACGCCAAGTACGTCATTGTATAGCACTTATTGAAGGTTCGTCCTAATTTCAAATTAAAGAAACAAAGAAATAATTTACTCGTGACAAAACTACTTACAAGTAAAAAAAAATTAAAATTATAAAAGTAAAGTAAATAAAAACATTAAAGTAAGTAAGTATTTAAATTAGAGGATAGTAATGGAATTTCATACAACATTGCCGGCCAAGGCCAGCAAAGAGATTGTCTTTTGTTTCGGTGGGTTTAATTTCTTTTATTGACTATCTATGGCATACTGCCAATTAAAAAGAATTACCTAGTTCGTGAATGTGTATTTACTTTTAATCTCTTATTTGATTAGATTATTTTAGTAAAATAAATCAGGTATTCAATTTATAATTGCAAGCACAACACAAGCAAGCACGCACAAACATTGACATTTTATTGTTAATAATTTATTGAAATAACCAATTAATAAAGTACTCTTATCCTCATTTTATTTTATATAGCTTACAAAAAACAGCTGGAAAAAAAAAACAAATACTTTTACGGTTTATAACCTAAAACGAGTGGTTTGTTTTATTTAAATAAGTGTTATTGTTTCCGATATGAGTTCATTATCAAGTGACAAGAAATAATACCATGTCATGGTACTATTTCCTTTGATTTATTTGAGAAAAGCACTATACAAGCCTCGTCCGCGAACAGGGATTGTCAATCCCCTATTTCACGGACTCTGCAGTAATGTATTTCTCAAACATCCAAGGAAATGTCGTCTTTATCTTCGTGATCATAGAACGCCAAGTACGTCATTGTATAGGACGTATGAAGATTCGTTCTAATTTCACATTAGAGGCAGTAATGGAATTTCATATAGCAAAGAGATTACTTTTTGCTGTAAATAGCTCGAAAAGAGTATTTTGGCGGGAATAGAAAAATAAAACAAATAATTTTACGGTTTATATCTAAAACGAGTGTTTTTTGTTATTCAAATAGTGTTATTGTTTCCGATATATATGAGTTTATCGTCAAGTGACATGGTATTATTTCCTTCGATTTACGCCCGAACAGGAATTGTCGGCCTCGTATCTCTAGATGGCCTCGTTAACTCTGGGTGGCTTATGTCGCGGACTCTGCAGTAATGTACAATTTCTACTCCTATACTGTTATCTGTGATTTACTTAATCACGAACAGTAACATCTATATCTATATATATAAAAGAAGAAACTGACTGACTGACTGACTGACTGACTTATAGATCAACGCACAGCCCAAACCGCTGGAGCTATTTACTTGAAATTTGGAATGTATATTCCTTAATAGATGTAGACGCGCACTAAGAATGGATTTTTCGAAATTCCCACGGGATAGGGAAATATCTAAACTTTTTTCGTTTCTTTATTTGTAGTCGAATCTCTGAAACTATTGAGCCGATTTTAAAAATTTTTTCACCGTTAGTAAGCTACACTATCCTTGATTGACATATGTTACTTTTTATCCTGGATAATGCAAAATTCCCGCGGGATAGAAATAAATTGATTCAATTTCGGGGCGGATTAAAAAAAATCTTACATATTATGTATGTATGTATGTAAACTCTTTATTGTACAAAAGAAAATTAACAAAATACAACTGACAAACTTTAAGATACTTGTACAAAGGCGGACTTATCCCTTTAAGGGATCTCTACCAGTCAACCTTTGAGTGGATGAGAGGAGAGGAGCAATACGTTAGGGTCCGACAAAGGGTGAATTTAAGAGTTAAAATAATGGAAGCTACTATACAGCATACAGCATATAGCTGTATATGCTATACAGCATTATGTGACATGACTATCTCCAAATGACAAAGGCTACTTTTTCTTCGGGAAATTACAAAATTCCCATGGAATAGAAAAAACTGAATGCAACTTCGGGGATGATTTTAAAAATTCTTTCACCAATAGAAAGCTACACTATTCCTCATTAGTATAGACTACTCTTCTTCGGGAAAATGCAAATTTCCCGCGGGATAGAAATAAGTAAATTCAACTTTGGCACTGCTTTTAAAAATTCTTTCATATGATATAATTGACTATCCTCGATTGACATAGGCCACTTTTTTTTCGGAAAATCTAAAATTCCCATGGGATAGAAAAAACTGAGTTCAACTTCAGAGCTGATTTTAAAAATTCTTCCACTAATACAAAGCTGCACTATTGCTGATTGGTATAGATTACTCTTCTTTGGGAAAGTGCAAAATTCCCGCAGGATAGGTAGAAGTAAGTAAGACAATCCAAATTCGGAGCTGATTTTAAAAAAAAATTCACTATTAGCAATCTGCAGTATCTCTGATTGACATAGGCTGCTTTTCTACAGAAGAATGCAAAATTCCCGCAGGATCGAAATAAGTAAATTCAAATTGGGGTTGATTTAAAAGATATTTTACCAATTGGGAGCTACATTATCCCTGATTGGCATACGCTACTTTTCTCCGGGAAAACGTAAAATTCCCGCGGGATAGCAAAAAGTGAATTCAACTTCAGGGTTGATTTATTTATAATTCTATACCTAACTCTGAACAGTACCATGACTGGTTTTTTTTTTTTTTTTATTCCACTGGATGGCAAACGAGCAAGTGGGTCTCCTGATGGTAAAAGATCACCACCACCCATAAACATCTGCTATACCAGGGGGATTGCAGACAATGCATAGCCAAAACTACTGGTGCTAGAGACTTGAAATTGGCATAGATGGACCTAAAGTAGTATGTTTATGGGTGGTGGTGATCTTTTACCATCAGGAGACCCACTTGCTCGTTTGCCATCCAGTGGAATAAAAAAAAAAAAAAACAGTCATGGTACTGTTCAGAGTTAGGTATAGAATTATAAATAAATCAACCCTGAAGTTGAATGCACTAGGGAAAGATTTTTAGAAAATCCCATGGAATAGGAAAATATCTCAATTTTGTTTGTTTTTTTGTTTGTTGGGGGTAATCTCTGAAACTACTGAGCTGATTTAAATAATTCTATTACCAATATAGAAAGCTACAATATCCCTGATGGACAGACTTCTTTTTTTTTAAATGCAAAATTTCCGCAGAATAAAAATAAGTGAATTCAATTTCGGGGCAGATTTTCAAAATTCTTTCAATAATAGAAAGCTACAATATGTCTCATCGACAATTAAGAATATTAAAATAGATCATAACAGTAATTCATGTCCCGCGGGGACTTTACAATTTCTCGAGATACAATCCTATATCGTGTAGGAAGTCGCTGGCAAAAGAAACGCGTAGTACTTTAACGTCTTCAACGTTTCAGCGAAACAGGGGTTCATTATTTATGAGACGCAAAAAACAGGTAACACATGAAACTTCATTTTAGTATCTCGGATTAAAAAACAGACCATACATATGTGGGGACTCACTTTCAAGAGATAAATTATAAAGTTATTATAGAATATAAGGTTTAAATTTAAATTGTTTTGTGTTATTTATATAGTGAATTGGTGTGTAGTTTCCCTGCTTTGTGTATCTTGGTACCGAAGGCTTTTGATATTAGGGTATTCATTGCTAGGAATTGCGTATTAATTCATTATGGGGTTTGGGGATCATAATCAGTTGTGATTTTAAATATTTCTGGAATAGTAGAGGACTTATCGAGTTTCGGCTCAGTAAAAGCCGATTCCTAGGGAATGGGAGCCAGGTCACCTAGCGGTGGTAACGGACAGGCTGACTTTCCCTGGGAACGTTCTTCAGTGTCAGTGTACGCCTATGGAGTAAGGGTGGGGTCTTGTATTATACCGGAAGAGACAGGCCTAATTTTCTCCCTGGGTTTTGGAGGGTTTGAGATGCCATACCGGTGTCCTAAATTAACCAAGATCTTGTCCTCCATATCTATTTATTTATCTATTCACACATTTATTCTTCGGCATCGGTATTTGTCTATCCCAATCCTAACACGACAGATACTGGTGAGCACACGGGTGATAGGCGTAGGTAACAGAGTCTCCCACTCGACTTAGGGGTAGTTTAGAATAGGCTCTCTCACTGCACCTTGAGAGAGACTCCGCGAGTAATCTAAATGTGGAGCCAGGGCTTCTAGTTTTGCTGTTTCGTGTAGTTTAGTTGGCTAGTTTAGAAGTAGGACTAGGATATGGTAAGCTTGACATCTTGTGTTTACTCCCACTTGGTATGGTGGAGGTTGAATTTGCTGTATCTATTTGATTTGATATTGTTACGTTCGTGGGGTGGGTTCGTGATTGAAAAGCACTTTTAACACCGATGAATAAGAGTAGGATTATTTTCACACTGTTACTTAACTTTACAAAACACTTAAAAACAGTTCACAGTAATTTCGCACTCGAAAACTCACTTACAAGTCGCTTTGATTCTCTTCGATGTTTATCGCTCGGTATCGCATTCGAAACTGTCCTCCGCCGCAACCTCACCCGGCTTATATACCCCCGGTGAATCGGTCCACAAAGTTCGAGAACAGTCCAGCTAGGACGTCATACTCATACCTACATCTCGAATGTTCCGGAAACGAGTAGAGTATCTGTCTCTTTCATGTGCTATCTCTCTCACACAGTTACTAGAATATTCCGGAAACAGGATCATCAGTCTGTTTCTCTCACACATATAGGCTATCCTTGTCACACACCTTCTCGAATGTTCTCAGTATAGCTGTCTCTTTCTAATCGTGCTATCTCTTTCACTCCTATTGGAAATTTCGCTATATAAAGAAAAGTACTTCAAAGGCCCATAAGGGGTCCTGAAAACGCCTGAAAACGGGGTTTCAGGTTATGGTGTCATCGGATAGAGGGTGGCCTGAAACGGACTGAAAACATGTTTCAGGCGCCTGAAAACGACGGCAACTTGGGTGAAATTTTGATAAATTCATATGTGATACAGCATCCTCTGAAACGGCCTGAAACCGTATTCCAGCCTACTGAAAACGCCTCCAAGGGGTCGAAAAGCATGATCAAAGTTTACCACCTAACCCACCGCCGTAACAATATTTATCTGTGTGTGTCAATTGTGTTTACTTCCACTTGGTAAGGTGGAGGTTGAATTTGCTGTATCTATTTGATTTGATATTTATCTGTGTGTGTCAATTGTGTTTACTTCCACTTGGTAAGGTGGAGGTTGAATTTGCTCTATCTACCTGATTTGATATTTATCTGTGTGTCAATTGTGTTTACTTCCACTTGGTAAGGTGGAGGTGGTATTTGCTCTATTTTACTTAATTTGACTTTACTTGTGTGTGTTAATTGTGTTTTCTTTCCATAAACTATACAGCTACTTACCAATTTGCCTAAGGCTGCTTTTAAGCTAGCCTACTACATTCAGAACCTAGCCATACTCTTGGCAACGTACTTGCATAAATATTGACAACTAAATGACTGACCTTGACGACCGACGAATGAAGGGTTTCGGCGTTTCACTTTTCATTCAATGTTCTATGTTACAAACGCTAGTAGCCTCAAATAAAAGTGAGACAAAATAATTCAACAACTCACAATGGAATAATATTTTATTTGCTGAAAGTAGAATCTCCTTTGAAGACTGTGTTCGTTCCTGGCAATGGACCTTGGATCGTATGAACCTGTAGTGGCTATTAATATCAACTATTTAAATAGTTATAAGGCTCTACCAAATATTTTTCTTCTATAAACTTGCAATGTAAGTCATATTGATTAAGACTAAGGCAGAGCAAGTCAGTGGTTGGCCGGTACCAGGTGATCCGGAAACTACTCATTAATCAATATAATAAAGCTCTATAAGTTATCTCTACATTCTGTTGAAGTTGGGTTTGTTACTACAGGAGTATGGTGATCACGGGTTTGATCCAGGAACAGCCTCTGGACTTAGCTGCGGTATAAAATACCTTTTCCACAGGAACATATCATAGACTATTGACAGATGACTATACAACTAACTACGTACTTCATTTGCTCTTTATTTATCTTTTCTTTATTATCCAGTTAGATTATATATTAATTGAGCTCTTTTCCCATTATACTAAACGTACTAAAGGGTTACTTTCTAGGACACAACGTAGATTCCTTATTCTAGACCACTAGCGATCACTTGGCCAATTTTATGACTTAATCAAGGTAAATCAACTTCAACTAGGTCTAATTATTCGTAGGTTGAGGACCCATAATAAGGTAATAATAAATAAATTCGGTTTGTAGGCATCGGAGTTAAGCTTTAGGTTAAGAGTTTAAATCTAGTTTAAGGTAGGATTCGTTACAGTGATCTGTTAACTACAGAGTGCTTTTATACATTGATCGAGTTTTATGTTAAATGTAACCAATTGACATTAGAATCGCGATAAGCAAATAAATAATTATATTAAGCTCCAATTTATGATTTTATATATGACATGACATGCTGGTTAAAAACTGACATATAAATTTAGTATTTAGTAAAACAAATGTGATTTAATGTAATTTAATGAATTTATAACAAAAAACTGTATTAAAACTATTGCATGCCGTTAAGGTGAAATAATTGTGCCTCATGTTTAATATTAAGACCTTATTGTATTATTATTATTATTTCAAGCAATAAATGAATTATTATTATTATTATTATATATTTATTTTATATAGTTAGGTATTTGAGGTTTACATAATTATGCATTTATATTTTTATTCAAATGTTTTGCTCTATTTGTCGATGCTTGTTTTTTTATTGCTCCTCTACCACTCAAAGGTTGACTGACAGAGATCCCTGCAGGGATAAGTCCGCCTTTGTACTTAACACTTAACTTTTTTTTTATGCACTTAACCTTTTTTTTTCCTTTTGTACAATAAAGGGTATAAACAAACAAACAAAGTTACTATTCCACGCGGACGAAGTCACGGGCAAAAGCTAGTTAATAATAAATATTTGATCACTTGCAAGATCGTGACCGTGAAAAAAGCCGTGGTGGCCGAGTGGTTTGACCTATGGCCTCTCAAGCAGAGGATCGTGGGTTCAAACCCCGGCTCGCACCTCTGAGTTTTTCGAAATTCATGTGCGATATTACATTTGAAATTTACCACGACGAGCTTTGCGGTGAAGAAAAACATCGTGAGGAAACCTGCACAAACCTGCGAAGCAATTCAATGGTGTCTGTGAAGTTCCCAATCCGCTCTGGGCCCGCGTGGGAACTACGGCCCAAGCCCTCTCATTCTGAGAGGAGGCCTGTGCCCAGCAGTGGGACGTATATAGGCTGCGATGAAGGTCGTGACCTAGCTCAGCATACCGCGGATGAGGCTCATCTGGGTCATCTTAGGTGTCTGGGTATTACGGTGAAGGAAAACGTATCGTGAGGAAACCTGCAAAAACCTGTGAAGCAATTCGATGGAGTGTGTGAAGTACCCAAGTTGCACTGGGCCCGCGTAGGAACTAAGGCCAAAGCCTCTCATTCTGGAGGAGGCCTGTGCCCAGCAGTAGGACGTACCTATATAGGTTGGGATGATAATGGTTGTTATAATGATTATTATTTTCTTTAATTTGTTGAAAAAAGCGCTACAATATAAGCCTCGGGCGTTAACACTGCCATCTATAACTACTCGGCCGGCAATCCCCTATTTCGCGGCCTCTGCCCTAATTTACTATTACTAAATGACGGCGCGGCGATGAAATGATAGGACACCTATTATACATTACATTACATACATTTGAGGATCAGCTCTTTTGCCGCCAAGTATATTAACACTTACATTATCGCTGAACTTAATGACGGTAATTCTTTACAGAATTTTTCGCTGCCAATAAGAAATAAAATAAAAAGACTACAGGATGAAAAATATTTGTTTTTTAAATTGGGTGAGCGACATAACTGTTTATTTCCAAGTAAGTATCTATTATGTACAGTTTTGGAATTATAGTCGTGTAGCGAGAAACAATTATTTTAAAATTGACAACGTTTCATTTTTAGAGCCTTTCATTTTTGTTAAGTATACAGGGTTATTGGTAAGTCGGCCGATTCCCGTTAAGGGGATAGGGGAGGTCATTTGCAATTATTTTTGTCACATAAACCCTACTATGCAAAAGTGAACCATTTCTGAGATAATCGCAATTTAAGTTATTTGAAAAAAAGTCAGGTACGCAACTTCAAAATTGTTTTATTTTCATATCTAGGTACATGGCAACATTGCTGTAGGTACTTATGCAATATTAAAAGTAGAATTATCTGTACACGTTTAAGAATGCGAGACCAAAAAGTTAAAAAAAACATGGTTATTTTTCAGTTTGTTCAACCTAAATGACACAAAAACAGAAAATTTTGCTAATAGTAGGGAAGCCCACGATGCTAAATCGGGATTTACTCGAGCGTCATAGAGACCTATTGGGTTGCGAAGCTTAGATCATAAGAAGAAAAAAATGTCATATAATATATACCTTTTCATCGGTGGGGGGAATTGTTATAGATTTTCAAAAATGTAAAAAAAAACTGTTGCATGGACATACTCGAGCGCGTCAGATATTGATATCATCCATGTCCTACGTATTTTTAAAAATGTACGTATGTTAATCTGATTGTTTCCATGATGGGGGTGGTCGTACGTAAGGGTTGAAAATGAAAAAAAAAAATTTAATCGAGCGCGTCAAATTTTCTAAGGGGATGTTAAGAGATCCTAAAAAAAGGCTCTTATATAATAATCTGACGATTTGGATGTGACGCAAATTCGCAGCCATTATTACAATGTGCATAAAAAATTCGTCATTTTGAAATCCTCAAGCGCGTCAGATTAAGATATATATGGTTCATCTTCATGCCCTAGACGTGCTGTCGCATAATCTGACGATTATCTGGAGGGATTCGCCTAACCTGTCGCTTTAGTAAATCCCGAAATCCCCTCTTGGGCTCCCCTACTATAACACATTTGTCGTGCGATTACACATAAAACAGCCATGTCTATCTAGCTTTATTATTTTAGTTATTATTTTGTTTTTTTTACTTTAAATTTGTTATTTTTATATTAATTAGTTTCTGTTGTAAGTTGTGTATATAATAGTTATTGTTGATAGATTTCATAAGTTAATTTTAGGTTATGTTCGGACGTGATTTTCTTCCTGTGTCCTTTGTGATTACTTTTTTCCAGGAACCATTTACAATAATTATTTTTAATATCGCGTTAGAAAGCTAGATAGACATGGATGTTTTATGTGTAATCTGCACGCCAAATGTATTAACAAATTTTCTGTTTTTGTGTCATTTATGTTGAACAAACGGAAAAGAAAAACATGTTCTTTTTTTACTTTTTGGTCTCGCATTCTTAAACGTGTACAGATAATTCTACTTTTAAAATTGTATGAGTACAGCAATTTTACTATGGTGATAACAAAATAAAAAAAGTTGATTAATATTGCTTTTTTTTATAAACTTTTGAAGATGCGTCTGACTTTTTTTTCTTTTCATAAAACCTAAATTAACTTCCCCTATAACCTCTTAACGGGAATTGGATGACTTACCAATGACCCTGTGTTGTAAAATATGCTGCAAGCTACGAATTATTTATTATTATTCGTAGGCTGCAGCCTGCCGCCTCAAGGAGAAAAACCATAAGTGACAAAAACGACACCTTCTACGTATACTGGTACAAGTGACAAATTTCTGATTTTTAGTTTTTTGCAGTTTTGTGATTAATATTTCCTTATTTACCTACCACAAAAAATTTGCACGGATATTCCTATTAGTTTTGGAAATAAAGTGACGTATATGAATGCATCTAACACCGTTTTGCTAATCGGTACAACGTATACTGAGGCAACCGACATGCACCACTATACGCGGCACCGATATTGTCGCGGGGCCGGGGAAGTCCAGTGTAACTGGCAGTTGCCTCAGTGTACGCGCTAGCTGTCGCTGCGTGCGGACCGTTTAAACTGTTCTACGAACACATAATTTGATAGTATATATAAAAAAACATGTTTTGGTCTGACAATTGCGGAGGGCAAGACCACAATTGCCGTATTTCTCATAGACAGTCATGGAAACTAAATCCAATGTGAAACCTTTTCGTGATCTATTTCGCTATGATTTCTTTGGAAAATGTATGGGATGTCAACATAACATTGGTAGTACAACGGTTCCACCCCAGTACCAGTACGTGATTCAGTTTCCTCGGCTATACCTACATGTACGCGTGCTATAAATATAACATTGCAGTATTACATTGCATTCTGGTAGTGGAGCATCCCCAAAAAGAAGGCGAAGGCATGCATGCTTTAATTCATATGAGAACAGTAAATTTCAATATACCTACAGGTTGATAAAAAAAATCCTGTACTATACTGTAACCCATATTAGGGCTACTGATTACTAATACGATATAAGTGGGAAAACATCGAAATTAGAAAGTCTTCTTGCGACTCCACTTCCATGCAAAACTTTTTTTTTTCGAATCACAGTATTTTTCTACTTGGATCATATTAGTAATTAGTAGCCCTAATGTGGTTTAAAGTATAGTACAGGTTTTTAATAACCCCTATACACATTTTTTTATACACACCTAAGAAATGGTACCTGGCTATGTATATGGCGAAAACGGGTAAACCGTATGAAGTTATAGAAGTTTCCCAAGACTCAGAAACAGACACAAAATTTAAATCTATTGTCAAGAAGACATTAATATATAAGGCGTATTATTAAAATTAATGATTATATCATGGATAGGGAAATTTGGAAATAATTCCGATCCGCATTGGCGAGTGCTTACTCCAAATAGCGAATTGAGAACTGTTTTAAATATGTAGTTGTGCTAAATACTTGTGATGTATAGATATCACTAAAATATGATTGTAAATCTGTTTACAAAATATACCTAGGTTTATTGCCAGACTCTTCTCAACAGAGGTTTTTTCGAACCGGTGGTAGATTTTTTTGACATTCATAAGTACTTGTTACAATCTAAATTGAATAAAGATATTTTGACTTTGACTCAATATTTCATGTCAAAGCTTGGCTTAAGCAAAGTGCTAATCAGACTCGCGCACGAAGGGTTCCATACCATCTATACAACTTCATTAGGATTAGCAAAAAAATGGCAAAAAAAAACATTTGTTGTATGGGGGCCCCCTTAAATATTTATTCTGTTCTATTTTTTGTTATATATATATATTATATCGACTACAGTTATACATAATCTGTGAAAATTTCAACTGTCTAACTATCATGGTTCATGAGATACAGCCTGGTGACAGACGGACGGACAGCGAAGTAGTATATAGAAGTAGGGTTTCCGTTTATACCCTCTGGGTACGGAACCCTGAAGAGGCACAAAAAGCTAAACCGTTATGTACAAATTGGTGCGATGCGATATATGTATCACATGAGGAACCTTTCACAATAAAATACGAGTACACATTTGAACAGGAATATGAATCCATTGAATGTGCTTCCATTAATTTAAAGCACTTAATACAATTAATTTTCCTAATAAAACCATTTATATTTCAAGTGAGGTTTTTTATAAAGGTATATTTCTGTATTTTGTATAGCACGTTTAAAACATTACTAGCGGTATATTGGTACAAGTGGCATGCTAATGTTAGCGTATATTGATGCAAGTGATAAAAACGTTTATAAATCAATAGATGAAGGTAAAAGAGCATCTGTTTTATTGTTCATTGCAAGCCATATAAGTATTTCATCTAAAAATTCATATACAATATAAAAATATCGTTAGATCAGTAATCTACGTATTACGCCGTATACTGGAGCAAGTGGTAATTAGCTCAGTATACCACACAACTACAAGATGTAAAATACGCGTATAGTAGTGTATCTGCAATTTTCTCAAAAAATATAAGAAATTTCAAAATTCCATGAATACAGGTAGAAAGCAAATATTTTCTTTGGAACCAATGCAAAATTTTGAAAAGTTATATCATCAAATGAGAAAGTTACAAGTTTTGGAACCTTTGAACAGCTCTCCTGTAAATTTATGATTATGCACTTGTACCAGTATACGTAGGAGGTGTCGAAAAGTAAGTTTCGAGATAAATCCAAAAACTTTGCACTTCTGTTTAATTGCTTTAACTTCAAAGTACAAAGTTCAAACTTTCGTTTTTAAATTAACGAATATTGCACAGTTATTATGCATTGTCAACTTTTCAATTATCTATTTATTTTAATTAGATATTTAGAAAAAACAGTTACTGTCTCGTAAAATAAATCATAAAAAATACTGTCACTAAGAATAAATAACACAAGTGTACACTTGTGTTTATTGTGTTAGCTTTGCACTATGATATCTAAGAAAAAAGAACACAAGTACACACTTATGTTCATCATTATAAGTGGGTCTCTCAGTTGAAAACACACAACTGAGTACTCGGGTTTTATTTATTTAGTCTTATCTTGTAATAGGGATCCATAAAAACACAATAAAAAACCTAATTAATTTATTAAAAGTAAACAAAATGAATGAGATGCTTTTAGATATCTTAAAATTAAACCTAATAGTGCTAGCGGTATGCCAAAGAAATCTGCAAATGGTGTTAAAAGCATGAAAATCGGAACGATTGATCTTTAGGCCATACCAATAAATTTGACCCATGGGACGAAAGAAAAATGAAAAAGGAGCCGAGTATGTGACGTTTTTTTGTTTCTTCTGAAGCCTATCGTGTGTTATATCTAATGAAAGGGCTTACTAAGCCGATTTAAAAATATATGACATCATTATATTTGAGTCACTTGTTTTAAATTAAAATAAAAATAATTTTGATTGTTAAGGAGCATATGCACTTATTTAGAATAACTGAGAAAAAGCGGCCAAGGAAAAATTACAACAAGTTAAATGTGCTTCCAATTAATTGTGTCAAGACTGCCTACTATAATAAATAGAGCATATTTGTAATGGCTGCAAAACTGTATAACAAACTACCTGACATCATAGAAAATCAAAGTATTAAATTATACAATACAATACAAAGACTCTTTATTGTACACCAGACATAGTAAGCGATACAGAAAAACAGATACACAGAGAAAAAATTACAAGGTGATTATTTAAGAGAACTTTATTAAAAATTAAAAAAAAAATGTATTTTATGATATTTAATGAATTTTTAGAACATGGTTTTACGGTATTTAACGTTAGTTAGTAAGTAAATAAACGGTGTTCCCTTGACTTCTCTAATTTTTTTGCCTAATTTTACTTTGTCTAACAACTTTTTGAATAGTTTGCCTAAAGTCAATTTGTATAATTTCATTATTCATAATTTTTATTTTGTTGCATTTTCATTTTTACTAACTGATCATTTGCATAATTCTTGTTTACTCGAATATTATTTTATCTAAAACTCACATTGTCAATTCTTATTTTAACTAATCATCATATAGCCTAATACCGTTTTAACTAACATTAGATTGTCTAATGTTGAATTATCATAATATTTGTTTTGCTTACCAACGTCATGCTTAAATTTGGTACTTAAATGTTAATTATAAAATAAGGTCATTAGGTAGGTTGAAATTGAAATAAATTAATCCATATATTCTACTATTTTTTTTATTCAGTTTAAGCAAATAACAATACTAAACATACAGGGAATAGGTACGACGACGAGCGAAGCGAGGAGGAGCGTTAGGTAGAACTGCGAGTCTACAGTGCGCGAGCCGAGCGAGCGAATCGAGCGTGCCGCGGCAGCGGCCGGCGAAGCGCCACAACCGACTTTATTTTATAATACTACACTTTTTAGAGTTAACCAACGATATCGCAATGTATTCGGATTAACCGTAATTAGAATCAATAAAATTATGCGATATGTATGTTAGACAAAATATAATTATGTCATGCAAACTTTATACGAAATAAGTTTATACAAAATGAAATTATGCTATATGTATGTTAGACAAAAAATAATTATGTTAGTCAAGCGTTACACGAAATAAGTTTATACAAAATGAAATTATGTGACATTTATGTTAGTCAAAATATAATGATGACAGTCAAACATTATAGTAAATGAGTTTATGCAAAATGAATATGAGGTAATTTAAAATTAGGCGAAACAAAATTATGTAAAGTAAGTTGTATATAAAATGACTTTCACTAAAATGAAAATTAGGTAAGTAAAATGAAACATTCGGTTAAGTAATATTAGTTTATCTAACATTAGGCAAACTGAAAATAGGCAAAAAGTTCTTAGGCAAAACAAGGTACAACCTAACTAAACTTGTTAATTTTAAGAAAAAAAATATTGTACGCTTAAGAAGCAAATTTTGGCAGTTCTTTTCAATATGTTTTCCAACTACACATGTACCTATAATTAACAATAAATTATTTGAGTTTGAGATTGAAAACATACCAAGTTTGGGCTCCTCCAGATATGATACGATTGAATCATTATTTGTAAAATATACAAAATGATATGTAATATCCAACCCCAAGAAAGCAATTTTGAAAATATGGGTCCATATCGGCTCGCATACTTATTGAAAGTCAGAATATTTGTCAGAACGATCGTTTGTCATAACTCTTATTTCTCTGAATCCAATAATTGTTCAAAATTGTTATAAAACAAACCTAACCTATAGTTTTCTATAGGATGACCATTTTAAATTTTCAGAAAACTGTATGGTTTCAGTGGGAAAAAAATGATGACAAACGATGATTCGGACAAAAAAATACGGTATGACTATCGAAGAGTATGCGAACTTTGGCGCTCCCGCGTGAGTGACTGAGTGCTCCGCCGGCCGCCGAGCGAGCAAGAAAGGGAAGCAGGCAGGGAGCGGCAGCGGTGTACATGCTCACGACAAACATGTGAATCAAAAGCAAACCAATAATAATAATTGCTAATAATGAGCAAATAACTTTATAAACTTTTTTTTTTTCGTGGAGAAAATGCAGTTACGCATTCCGCCCGGCTGAGGGACCGGGACGGGTATGTGGGACTCCCGGAGCAGAAGGCCCCGGCCTACCCACTAAAAACTCCCCGGAATTTCCGCCTCGCCGCATAGCGGCAGGGCCACAGGAACGCTTGTGGCTTACTTCTGCGACCCTGCCAGCGGCTCTCGCCGTTAGGCGACCCACCTGATGACTGAAGACGCGCCATGATGGTAGGGCGAGTCTTCCTCCTCTGCCTCCGTCCCGTGCTTTCTGTGGCGAACTCCCCCGAGTCCACCACTGGAGGCTGGGCGTCAGGGGGGCAACGCCCCGCGGCGGATCAGAATATTGGCTCCACCGCCAACTTCACCTTGGTCGCCGTCATTGCGGCAGTATTCGTTTCCGCTGGATATTTGACCCAGCCACCGCCGCAGGCTGTTGGCGTATCTGGGCAACTTCTCGGCGCAGCTCAGCCACTTGGCCCGAAAGTTGCGCGTTTGCTGCTTCCAAGCGGGCAACCTCCTCAGTCATAGTTAGGGCCCTTAAATCAGCCACCGCACCTTTGATAGCGTCTGCGGCAGTCTTTAGGGCCCGAATGAAAGTGCCTTTTAGATTGCCTGATTTCTCTGCTACCTGCACCACAATGCTGAGCGCCTCCTGTACTGTTGCATAGCTGACGTCTGTGGCACCTCCTCGATTATACCAGGTTGGCGATTCCTGAGTCGGGCTGCCCTCTCTTCTATGGCCACTTTGGCCGCGGCATTATAGGCCGCCAGCGCATCTTCCGCTTGGAAGCGTTGCTCCTTCGCCTTTTCGGAATGTTTCAACTAATTGTTATTTTATCACATTTTGTAATATTAAAACATAATAAAAAAATACCAAATGTATATATTTTCAAAATTACTTTCTTGGGGTTGGATATGAGGCTATTTATATTATTATTGGTATATTTTACAAATAATGATTCGACCGTATCTTATCTGGAGAAGCCCAAACATAGTTTATTTTGAAAATGATTTTTATTTTAATTAAAAAAAAAGTGACTGAAATATAATGATGTGATATATTTTTAGAATTGGCTTAGTAGGCCCTTTAATTAGGTGGTATCTAATACGATAGGTTTCAGGAAAAAAATGTTTTTCCCATACAAAAAAAAAGATTACGTGCGTGCAATTTTTCCGAACGTATGTAGGTATTCGACTCGACTGAGCAATTAACAGCCACGCGCGCCGGGCAGGCCGGCAAACAAAATCCTGCCCTTGAGGAACCGGGGTGGGGACGACTACTAGCCTAATAAAGCATAAGTAGCAACAAAATTTATAGACTGAGAGGTGGCAGGATTTTTTAAAACGATCATGGAAACGGCTTGATTCATTTGTATGTGTTGTAGAGTGGTCTGCTGATGTGGATAATTTTGGTCTGCCTGCTCTCAGTGGTTGCAACTTTGAGATATAGCGCATAAAAGAGGCTTCATTGTTGCGAAAAAAAAAACGATAACAGAAATGGTCAGTTTTAGTACATATTCAAAGTATGGCGTCTCCGCATGTCATACTTGGACTTTGTTCCAAAACTAACCATCTCCCTTATCGTTTTTTTTATTCAGAACAATAAAGCGACTTGCGCGCGTCATAGCTCCGAAATGCAACCACTGAGAGCAGGCAGACCGATTCGTTTCACATGCGGAGACGCCATACTTTGAATATGTACTAAAACTGACCATTTCTGTTATCGTTTTTTTTTTCGCAACATGGAAGCCTCTTTTATGCGCTATATCTCAAAGTTGCAACCACTGTGAGAGCAGGCAGACCAAAATTATTCACACCAGCAGACCACTCTACAACACATACAAATGAATGTAGCCGTTTCCATGATCGTTTTAAAAAATCCTGCCACCTCTTAGACTATTATGAAACAAACCACAAGTCCATATTTTTTGAAACCGATACTAAGCAGAAAAAGCATAAGATCATTTGAGATTGAAAAAACATAACTCGTAACTTGTGCTTTTTCAGTGTCCGAGATTTGTAATTGATAAAAATATTAAACTAAAAAGAAATAGCATTTCTGTCAACTTGTGTGTTTTTTACATCTATTTTTTTTATAAAACCAAAATATGGTTTTTCTTCTTATGATAAAAATACTTGGCGCAAGTCCAAGACAAAAAATAAAAAAAAACAAGCGGTTACTTATGTAGTTTTCTGTCTATGAGTATATAGTTGTGTCTTTTCTTCCTCCAACAGGAAGTAATATCAACAAAATGCCATGGACTTGTGCTTGCCTAAATAATGACCTGTAAGAGATATCCAAATAACTGCTAGACAGAAAAATCACATGTTTTTCCCGGAGTGCGAGGCTGGTGAAAAGTCAATTTTGCAAAAAATTACACTTATGGTTTTTCTCCTTGAGGCGGCAGTGCAAGTGTCCCTACTTACCCACCCTAATCATATGGCACACGATCTGCCAGACATCCTGTATAACATATAGCCTGACTAGAAATATATGACTATTCGCCGTGTTGCGGAATTTCATTGGAACTCATTTCTTACACTGGCAATACTTTTAATGATTGTCAGTGTCACTGTGGCGGTTTCTTTGAACAATAACAAAAAATGCCCAAAACGATTCATAGTCAACAACGGATCATTGTAAATAATGTTTATAATAAACTACTGGAAAAAAAAACGCTTGGGGAACTCTTGGGGAATGAAAATATTGCGCTACAAAACCTTTTCAAATTAACATCAGAGCTAACAGGTAAATGTTGTAGACAAGTCAAGATCTTATTGTAGTCTGGTAAAAATAAGCAGTAATTATAGTTATTAATAAACTTTCTAAGTGTATCGGAGTCATCGATTACGCGAATTACGAAAGAAGGTCGCTCCTCCTCAGCTCAGGTTTAAGGTTGCCAAAGAAAAAAGAAAGCATTGTTCCGACTATACTAAACTATTGCCGTATAAATAAAAACAATAGCGCCCTCTTGACAATAGTCATATATTTTTGGTTTACCTTTAAATTAATTTAATCTTATTTGGAATGCCATATTTCCAGCAGGAAACAACAGATACTCATATTCATACATCGACGTTGATTATGACCAGCACCTAGCCATGTACAGACAAAGCCTTGCTGCTCTGTACTTTAATAAGATAGTGGTGAGTACCTAATTTCTTTTCTGATGGATTTCATCTCTTATCGTTAAAAATGGTTAAGGTAAGTTGTACCTAAGCAGACTGACAAGCGAACAAACGTTAGGGAATTGCATTTTGACAGCTGTATAAAAATATGTCAACTAATGGCTGTGTTAACTTTTGTTTGAGATACATACCTACAACTCAATTTCGTTTTAGTTAACATTAATAGAAGCATTTTTACAGGCCGTACAAAGTTATTTGTTATATATAAGCTAAGTAGAATCCCAGATAATTGAAGACTTTATCAGCATGTGGTATGCTAGTATTATTAATTTATTACACTGATAAACGAGGATTACACCTCTCCATTTTTTCCGTGGATGTCGTAAGAGGCGACTAAGGATATAGGTTAAGGTATACCGTAGACGACAGGCTAGCTACCTGTCACTGTACTTTTATTACCCGTTATTGTACTGTTTTTGTCAAACTTTAAACCTAAAATTGCTAAAAGTGGCTCCGAGAAGGTAAAGTTTCGTGTGCTCGGCCTACCCCATTTGGGAATATAAGCGTGATGTTTGTGTGTGTGTATAAACGAGGGTTCATAAATAAAAATATTGCTTCCTTTTTTTTTTCGATATTTATATTTTCGATATATATTTATGATTCGATATTTTTTTGGCAAGATGGTTAAGGCGCAATTCAAAGACTACCTATAGATGAAATTAATAGTGTACGTAGGTACCTACTAAGTTCCATATATCGGTATCTAAAACCAAGCTTGATGTAATCTATCTAAGTTAAAAATTACATTTAATTTTTCTTCTTCTCTTCTTCTTCTCAGCATATATTTGTCCACTGCTGGACATATGCCTCTTCCATGGATTTCCATGTTGACCTAGATGCGGCAAATCTTACGGATATCATCCGCCCATATAGTTGGTGGTCTTCCTACGTTTCGGCTTCCAGTTCGGCGGGTCTCCAGTGTAGCGTTTTCTGGCTCCATCTATCATCCCCCGCGCGACATTTAATTTTTATGAAAAAAAAAGAAATTAACAGTGGTCATATTTTTACGAAGTTGCAGAACAAAAGTCAGTTCAGTTATGCGAGTAGAATCGAATATTGGATTAAAAACCCCATGGTCAAAGACATCCCTGTATTTGACGCTATGACGCATTCACGTGTGAAGAAAAATGCTTGATCCATCAGTGTCTTCATCTTCTTTGAAGCCTTTTAAAACAGCAATAAAAGTCTCTACTCACTCACCGTATCATACCGACCGTAATAGGAACCTACCAGGCACAGAATGTAACGCGTATGCATTGCATACTACGGCGACGGTTGGTTAAGATTTAGAAACGTGCTAGTGTAATATATTTTAGCCTGACACGTACGTTCCTACTATGGTCATAGTAGGTATGATATGCTGTAGTGAGTAGAGGCCTTAATGCTTACATACGAGTAATACATTTGATTGATTATTAACAAAACTTTTTATCATAATTGTTTGTTGCAGTCCTTTACAGCACTCGCTGTTGTTACTTTATTTTATGTCATACCTCCGAACCTAGTTGACATAGAGATAACTAAGGCCATTGAGAAAGAAATAATCGAAGGGAAGTAGTAACGCATTATTTTGAATTATGTACTTAATTCTTTATTAATATTTAAAATTGTAATCCTTACAATAAAATAATCTTTTTAAAATTGTGCCTATTTTGTTTTTTTTTCATTCTCTATTAATACAATAAAATACCTATACAGGGCAGTGTGGTAGGTAGATACATTTAGATCGGTCAGTATGGGCACGTATGGGTAAGTCTGTAACCTACGAATAAAAATATAATTATTATTCGTAGTTTGTAATCCAAAGACTACAGTATATATAGGGAGACATATACCATTCTGTATATGTACATGATATCACTGTGTGCGAGAGGATGAAATACAAATCAACGCACGTAAAAAGAGCTCCTGGCGATATACCTGCGCAGTGAGCGAAACACAGACCAATTGGCGGCGGAGCAGTGGGGGACGCGGGAGGGGGCGTAGGAGCGCGCGCGCGGCCGGCACGCCATTGGCTTTTTACCCGACTACGGCAAAGCCAAGGGAAGGGTAATGATTTTAGCAGTCTACTATGTATGTTTGTATTTACGTATGTTCCAGCGTAGCTATATTCACGTAAGTTGGAACCGGAAGACGTTATTGTGAGTTTTGATGTGGCGTCGCTTTTCACCAATGTTCCTCTTAAAGAATGCTATGAGATGATTCGGGGGAAGTTATGTGAGAATGATATAATGCGCACAGTACGGCTGAGTGATGCGTTCCGAAGCAAGTTGGTCCGGCCGCGCGGTTCCACCAGCAGCCGGGGCCGCTGCCGCCGCATCGCGTACTCGTTATGGCCGGGTTGCATACATCCCCCCGCAGCACTTTGACCACATAACCAGCGAGTGCTAGGTCTCTACGTGCCTCTAATTTGTTGTATCCCACCATGCCAATTACGAACAGTGTAGGGTACATCAACGGATAGAAAGGGTACACTCCATACAGTTTCCAGTACAAGTACCTGGTAAATGATAAAGCTAGCAGGTGACCATAGGAACTTGTGATAAACGACACGACCGCATCGAGTTTGGACTCGTTTGTCGTCTTGACGAGTACACTACAAACAATACAAATATTCTTTATTGCACACCATAAAGCAGTACAAAAACTTATGATATAAACACTTAGATTAAGGGTAGACAATAGGCGGTCTTATCGCATAAAAGCGATCTCTTCCAGACAACCATACTTACCGTACTTTGGTAACTAAAAAAAAAACTTATATTAGAAGAATTTTAAGAAAACCTACCTAGTGAAAACATTTTTTTAAGGTTTTTGTAGTCGGTTCCATTTTTTTTTTAATATTTTTTGGAGCCGGTTTTTGTTTTAGCTTAAAAATTCCTTTATTTCTCACTTTTTAGTGGTTTGTAGCCAAAGTACGTCTCACAAAGATTTTATTAAGCCCAAACACGGCTTAGTAACATTGTTTAATAACAGAGTTCCGGCTTCAGCATCAGATTTTTTTTTACATAAAACTGACCGTGATTAACCCCCATCTTACCTGATGCAAATGCAGATAAGGCCAAAAGTATATCTGTAAGTGTATCTTACTGGTTCAGTAACAGCCTATTCACTCTAGCCTTGAAGAGTCCTTGAAGATTGTATTTAGGTATCCGGAAATACAGACGACGGGAGCGAATTCCATTCCTTAGCAGTTCGCATTATAAAAGTTAAAGCATACCGCTTCGTGCGAGCTAAAGGAACACTATCTAGGTACATAAGGATGAAGCCGCTCCCCCGCCTAGAATTCCGTTGGCAAAATGAAGATCGAGTAGGTACCTAATTCCGGCGCACACTCACTAAAATGCATGCGGCAAAAAACAAACAGACAAGCAACAAAGCAACTCTACGACGGTGTTTGAGGCTCTGTAGCCTGTTCCCGATCAGCGGACTGTCCCGAAGAGTCTTCGGGCCCGGCGCTCCACCGAATCCAACACGGCTAACTGATATTTGGTTGAACCGTCCCAAAGGTGACAGCAGTATTCCATACACGATCTTACCTGCGCTTTAAAGAATCAGAGATCAGTTCGTTAACTTAAAGCTTCTTCTTAGTCGCTTATCAAAATTAATCATGATCATGATAATTTATAGACGCGCGAGCATTACTTAGATTTAACGAGTTCTGTTGGTCATCTAGTCTTCTTCATCACTAATCAGGTCCAGTTGACAGGGCCAAATGATACTTTCTGAATGCAAATGCTTGACTTGATTTTAAAAATGCTAAAATCGTCATAATGTGTTTCTATAAAATTTGAGGGTTGCCCTCGATTTCCTAAGGATCCCATTATCAGATCTTGACTTGGTGCCAATGGAAATACCTCAGGAGTATACTCTTTTAAATAAAAAAAGAATTTTGAACATTGGTTAACAAATTGTGGGAGTAATCGGTGAACAGACAAAAAAAATTAACAAAAAAGTAAAACCGGCTCAAAAACTCTTGAAAATATTTTTCTAGGTAGGTAATTACTTCCTCGAAGTCGGTGACTCAGCACGACCCAGCAGAAGTGATTGAAACCCATAGTACCTATGTAGGTGAGGTAGACGACTATTGTTCCACTCCTGCTGGCTCGTGCTGAGGCACTGACTTCGAGCTAGTAGGTACCTACCTAGAAAAATATTTTCAAGAGTTTTGTAGTCGGTTCCATTTTTTGTTACATTTTTTGTTTATTTCTCACTTTTAGTGATTTGTAGCTAAAGTACATCTCACAACGATTCCATTAAGCCCAAACACGGCTTAGTTACATTGTTTTACAACAAAATTCCGTTGCCTACCTTCTGGCTTCAGCATCAGATCAGTTCGAAAGAATCATTAACTTAAAGTTTCTTCTTAGTCGCTTATCTAGGTTTAGTAATCATGATCGTTTATAGACGCGCGAGCATTACTTAGCTTGGACGAGGTCCATTGGCCATCTGCAGTCTTCTTCATCAGGTCCAGTTTACCAAGTGATACTTTATGCATGTAAATGCTTGTCTTACTTAATGCTAAAAATGCCAAAATCGCCATAGGTGGGCCTATAAATTTTGGTTGGTTAGCGGTCCCAATCAGTATAGTCCCCGCGGGATAGGGATAAACGAATTCTTCGCACATGAAGTCGCGGGCAACAGCTAGGTAGTGCATAATTACTTTTTACTTTTTAGTTGTCGTTTTTGGCGGCGTTTTTTTTCGGGTGTTTTTTTTTGTATTTTTGCTGGCGTTTTTTTGTGTCGGGATTTTTTATTTCATGTTTTTAAACTTTGGTAGGTATATTATTTTTTAAAAAGTGTACTAGTGTGCTGGATATCCTGGCTGCAGCATCAGCTCATCGTGTTGCCACCATTGCATTGTATGTAGTTAGAATCAAATACTGATCAAAAGGAATCAAACACGACATATCTGCTATTATTTTTTAAGGAGTATACTGGTGTGCTGGATATCCTGGCTGCAGCATCAGCTCGTCGAGTTGCCACCATTGTATTGTATGTAGAATCAAATACTGATCGAAACGAATCCAAACACGATATATCTGCTATGGTTTTATCAAGAGTAGGTATACTGGTGTTCTGGATATCCTGGCTGCAGCATCAGGCCGAGAATTCCATAATCTTGCATAGTTATGTAGCATACGTGGGTATTTCAAATTTTAGGTCCCAAATATGTTTGAAAGTTAACTAAATACCCATTATGCGTCTAAGATTCCTACCTCAGCGAACAAAAGAGGTGATGATCTTGAAACGGCTGAATCGATTTTGATAAAACATGTCTAAGAACCATCGATAGAAAACCTGCTTTCAAATAAAAAAACGCATTCAAATCGGTCCACCCGTTTAAGAGCTACGGTGCCACAGACAGACACACAGACATACAGACACAGACACACATAGCGGTCAAACTTATAACACCCCTCTTTTTGCGTCGGGGGTTAAAAAGTAACGAGAAGGTATGAGATAAAAAAAACAACAAGTATTATAGTTATTTTATTGTTCAGAACTACATTTAAATATTTCTAATCAGCGTACATGAATGAAAATAATGCATTTCTATTTCATTTCAATTATTGCTTTCTGTATGACCACAGTTTGCTCAATGTCATTTTGGCGCGCAGGTATGATATGAAATAAGACAACGATGGCGAGCACTGTCAATGACTGAAACAATTATCCATATTATAAACTTTTGTTGGTAATCTATTTATTTTTTGGTCGGGGTACTTTGGCCCTGAAGGGTAACTTTGACCCATGGGATTAACTCAGTCCTGGTTTTATTATTGCTTTGAGAGTTATGGCTCTTTCCCATGTCCTTGGTGTTAATTGACCGATCACGTTTTATATTTTTATTTTAAGTTTTTATGTGGTTTTTATATGGGCCAAAGTAACCCTCCAATGGGTACCCCGACCTTACGGTAGGTACCTAAATAACAGGTTCCCTGTCCCATGAGGCACGTGTGCCTCATGCGTGACTTTACTGGTACGTCCATGAGGCACATGTGCTTCATGACTAGTGATGTAAATAATGCAGTTGTTCTTTTGATACATTTCATTACGTATTGTACTCGTATTATATTATTCTTCTTGAACCACATTTAGATAACCAATGAAAATTAATATGGTGACATTAAATTGGAGTATAGTGTAAACTAGGGTTACTTTAGGAAAATTTGGGGCTACTTTGATAGATTTAAAATGGTTCAAATCATTACTATGGCGACGTGTCAAAAGAACGCTGCACATGGCTTCGGGACAGGGAGCCTATTAAAAGCTTCGGTGACCACTAAGCGGGGGGTAATTAAGTAAGTAATTTTAAATTAAGTGTAATAATCCAAATATTCGATTGTTATTTACGCCATTCATTATTTTACGTTGTTTTGGTAAGCGTCGACAACAATTGGAAATTTCAATCGATTTAATATAATCTACGGATTATTACGGAACCGGAAAAACAAAGTATTTAACGCAAAATAATCGCAACCGGCGTGCGTCAAAAAAGTCGTATAATACTTATTTATATTCTATTTTTTCTAACATGATGCAAATAACAGATGCCAAACTGACGTCACTATAGTCCCTCCTACTGTTACGTAAACAAGCGATACTTTTGCATGTACCTAGTGCTAAAAGTTGGCAATAGCATTATTTGATTGGTTTATACGTTACGCTAACGAACTGAAAGTCTTATTTGAATTTTAAAATATAATTTATCTACATGCATATCATAACTTCCCTATTATATGTTCAGAAACGACTATCAAATGGCCTTTATTAAGAAACCTGGTATCTGCGGGTGCATCTTAATGTTCACATTAAAGTACAGTGCATCTTAATGTTTACATTAAAGTATCGGTAATACTTTTTTTAACAATGCATATCTGTACATATTGTAGAAAACTTATGACATGCATGTAGATAATAATTATTATTCAAAGTCAAAGTCAAAATACAGGCCATATCTGAACATATTATAGAAAACTTATGATATGCATGTAGACAAAGTTATGTATGCGGCTATACATAATTAGGCATTAAACCACACTCGTACTTTAAAGCCTCTCATTATGCACCAGCCACATAAATAACTATTATTCAACACTTGGAGTGTCACTTTCCGACTTTGACGAACAATCTTGCAAATTAATAATAAGTTCGTTTATTTCACCGCTTTTATTTTTACCGATAACTCTCACTTCTAGCAAATTGGCATTGATCACTTTTAACAATCTGGTCTAATTCCAAAACAATATTGAGGAATAGTTTTATTAAATCATTTTATTACATTTTAGTAAAAAAAAAAAAATCGTGTGAATATCTGCAAAATAACGTTTGACCTTTGTTTGACCTTCATTGTAAATTAACGTTATGTAACTAAATCGCCTAATCCTGATATATGACACTACGCTTTTTAGGGTTCCGTACCTAAAGGGTGCCAACGGAACCCTATTACTGAGACTTCGCTGTCTGTCTGTCTGTCCATCCGTCTATCACAGGGCTCTATTTCTTGAGTCGTAATAGTTAGAGACTTGACATTTTCACAGATTATGTATTACTGTGGCCGCTATAACAACAAACACTAAAAACAAATTAAAATAAATATTGAAGGAGGCTCAAAAACAACAAACGTGATTGTTTTGCCGTTTTTTACTATAACGGCAACAGATAGACGCTTGAAATATTTACAGAATCTTTAGTTATATAATATCTTTCAAAATAAATAATTAAATTAAAATAAAGTTAAAAGTTAAGGGGGCTCCCATACAAAAAACTTTTACTTGACTGACTGACTTTTTTTTTTTGCTGTTTTTTGCTAATGTTGTATAGATAATGGTACTATGGAACCCTTCGTGCACGAGTCAGACTCGCACTTGGCCGTTTTTTTTTAATAATTGTGACGGACAAACATAAACGTAGTTTTGAAAACCATGGCAACTATGGTTAGCTATATTATTATATTTAGCCCATAACTGTGTCCCACTGTTGGACAAAGGCCTCTCCTTTTGACATCCACATCTCCCTATACCTACAGAGCTATATTTGACCACTCACTCAGTTCCGCGTCCAGGTCATCTCGCCATCTCCGCCTCGGCCTGCCTTGCCGTCGGTGCCCGTCATGCGGTACCCACCATGTGGCTTTTGTGGTAAATTATAAATAGGATAAAACCAAAATCCTTCAAATAGATGTCTTAAATTCGCATATTTTATGAAAAAATAAAATAAAAATTGTTGGCAATTATGTACATTTATACAGGGTGTCCCAAGAAGTATAGTGATATACTAAAGCCGGAAGATAGAGGACCTAGAGGGCTATCTGAATCACCCCCATGTATGTTCCGCGATTTTTCGTATTTTCGGAGTTATGACTTTTTTTTTAATTTTTCACCTATCGCCGAGTACGATGAAATTTTTATTTATGGTGACGTGAATTATTGCGGTAGATGCTTGTTTTTTTTGTGTGCTAAGCTGATAGATAGGCCAATTCAGTATGGTAACATTTACTATCGTTAGATCTTTGAATGGAATAAAAAAAAATTAAATGCCAAGAAAGATAAAATTACCCAGTATGTTCACAATTTCAAGGGCCCTTAAAAAAATAAAATCACATAAAAAAATTACCGTTTGGCTTTTAAAAACTTGCTCTATCTATCAGGTAGCTACTCTGAAAATTTCATTTTATTATTCATAAGGCTTCAATCAAAAAATTGAAATCTAAATGTGGTAAGTGCAACATTTTAATTTACATGACGATCAATGGAAGCAAAGCAAAACCTTTCTAAATAAATTTCTTTCTAATCACGCACTGGCCATCAATAGAAAAAGAACAAAAAACAAAAAACGGTTGACGCATGAGAAAATTTTCACGTTGTTTGGTCATCGTTGTTATTTTTCAATAATTTAAAAATTGTGTTTTAATACTGCTAATTGTTCGTTTCCCTAATCATTTTGGCTATTCATATGGACTTTGACTTGCATTACGATTTGGATTAGTGTTATTACCTGGAATCGACGACTTGGCATTAACTGGACTTGTGTTTGCGTGTAAGTGATCATGTCACGAAACTGGCAGTATTACCGAACAACAAGACTAAACTCTTTTGGCCGTGTCTTATCTAACCACGACATTGGCGGAATCATCGCATGGATCGATGGGGCCATATTATCCCAAAAATTGAATTGAATTGACATTCTTGATCGAAGAGTCGCGCTGAGCACAAGTGTCTAACGTAATCTATTTGCATCGCCTAACTGCTTTGAGTTTAATAGCCAATTATTAGTGATTTCTTGTACTCAGTGCTTGTGCACCTAATAGCAATCCTTATTTCTGAGACTGAAAGAGATTTGGAATATAGACCGCGCAATGTATGGACACAAGCACAGAACTCTCCGCGTTTTGATAATTTCTTAGCATCCTTTGTCACTATGTTCCATTATTAGTGACGAGATAGTGCGATAATGAATTGTAACGAAATAAACGATTGTAACGTGTTGTTTTGAAAAGATAATACCTCGTTGAGTTTCTTGCCGGTATCTTCTCAACTGAGGTTACTTACGAACCGTGCAGTAGCTTCTAAGTTAATTTAAGCCTTATTTGAATAAAGATTGTCTTTACAAGAGAAACACGAGTGTAATAATTTCTATCATATTAACCGACCTTGAAGAGTGCTAAAGATGGAGACCAGAACTCGACTATGCTGAACATACATCCTGACACATTTGCTTACCTGTTGTCTATCTCTCTGTGCGATTATAATTCGAAAGGTAAATAATGCTACCCACTAAAGAAAGAAAATAGTGTCACTCTCTACCCAATCTTCGAAATATGTTTTTTATAATTTAGACAGCAAATATGTCAACATAGGTACTAAATAGTAGCAAATAGGTAGTAAATGCTGATGGTACTCTTAACATTGATCTGCCATTTCGATCAGTCATTCTGATGCTCACTTCCACCAGAAATGTGCGGAGATGCGACGTGAGCTTCGCTTAGCGCAGCTCTAGTGGAAACAGTTCAGCGAGCGGAGGGAGGTTAGGTAAATAAACTTTTCTATTGGTTCATGACAAACATACTTCTCGCAACGTATCCTCGCGCATCTACATTGGAAACGCAGCCTAAAGTGTTGTTAAACTTCACGTTTTAAGTCACAAGAAACGGCAAAGCTCAACTGACAAGCACTAATACAACTGTTACAAATCAAGTAGAATAATTTAATTACTCACCACTTGTACAAGTAAATAATGGGCAGCTAGTTGACGTCTGTACCAGATAGCGCGGTAATTGCGCTTATTTGAATTGGGATCGGCTACATAGTTATCGGCACCACCTTGCCTGCTGAACGTCCCAAAGTCTGGACCTGGATAGCAATTAAAAATCGAATGATATAAATATGAATATTTATGAAAATCAATAAAAACCTAAAAGACTTAACAAACTAGCTGTAACCGGCGACTCCGTCCGCATAGAATTTTCCGGGATAAAACTATTGGGTACGTATTATAATCTATAAATTTAAAATACATATCGGTTGAAAGACATACAGTTGAAATACGAAAATTATAAAACATAATGCATCCAAATATATAAAGTTCTTTGACATAAGTTCTAAACGGTTTACTAATGTATCGGCGAAAATTATTTAGCAAATTATTAACTCCCAAACTATTTATCCCATATTTTTATTTAGGCGAAATGTTATTTCCCAACTCAACGTTTCGCACTGATATCATTTCCCAACTAATGATTCGATAAATTATTATTATGCAAATTATTACCTGGATTTTTTTTAAGATGTCATTTATGTTTTCGTCAAATGTATTGATTGGCATACCTTAATTTAGCAACTTATTGAATGGCATCCAACCTACTTTTCTAGTGTCATTTATCCTGGCTGCTATAAAAAAAACCTAACATCGAAGCCTAAGGCGGGAGCTACGCTCCGCTTCGCTCCCGCCTTAGCCTTCGGAACCTAAACTATCCAAGTCGCTTCTATTCCGAACCGTCTTGCTCGCTCGCTTCGCTCGCTCGCACAAATCAAATTGAAGAATAACTTTGCAATGTAAAAAATTGCCCAAATGTTATTTGTCAATTTGTTATTTGCCTAAGCCAATCATTTGCTACATAATTATTTGCCACATAAATGTGTGATGAAGTAAAATTTTGCAATGTAAAAATGTTGCGAAATAAAAAAAATGCGAAGTAAAGTTATGCCAAATATTAGTTTGCCAAATGAAACTTTGGCGAAAGGTTGGTTGCTAAGTGAAATTTTGCGAAACATATTTCGCCGAAAAGGCAGTACACCGTTCTAAACGCATAAGCTTGAAATGCATAGTGGTCAAAATATATAATAGTTACAATGCATAATGGTTCATAGTCATATGGCACAAAAAGGAATATTTTCATAATGTATACGTTCAAAATCTATACAGTATGTTTTCTATAATGGTTTAAATACATACTAGACACTGAATTTTCACAAAGAAAAATTCATATATGTATTACAATTCTGTTTATATGTGTTACAGTTGTGTTTTGGTCATAGTTGAACCTAACACGGTCCTCCTCGGTACGCTCGTCGTCGCACCTAAAGCACAGAATATATAATAGTACTAACGTACAGAATGGCCACGCTCCGCCCCGCACCGGTTCGAGTTACCCCACCCCTCAAGCGCAGATTGCAGGAAAACCGCAGGAAAGCAGTCGGGTGCGCGACGCGATGTGTGTCGGCCGCACGGCACTAAGTTTGGGAGCAGTAATTTTGCGAAATCGTAACGGTACCCTACCTACTTCCTCTATAAACATGCACTGCGTGCAGCTTACCAAGCGGGCCACATATGGAGAAACGCTCTGAAACCAGAAGTTTCCGTACCATGTCCATCTTCTTGGGGATGGATTAAGGCAAAAGAGAGTTGCCAAAAGAAAGTAAGCCTCTTAGACCATTATTGTGGCTGCAAATCTGGCTGCAACAGCATGCGTTGTGGGTGTCGTCGGGTCAGCTTACCAAGCACTGCCCAGTGTAGGTAAATCCTGCAAAGGTGGCTGTACAAATCAAAAGTAAGTTAATATAATATTCAATGCAGGGTTATTTTGTTTGTATGCTGAACACTGATTTCCACAGGTAGGCACAAAATTTTAGATCTAATGGTAATCAACTAGGCACAAAAATAATTCAACAGTAATCTACAGCAACACAGTCCGTGTCTAAAAGATCTGTGATTTTGTAGTATTGGAATAGCACAAGTACTCCAAAACGACTATTTCTTTTCAGTTCTACATCTGCCGATAAACCCGAAGAGGACTTATAAGTTTTAATTAAAATATTTAATTTTGATAAACATTGATGTACATAGTCTTTTATTTCAAATGTGACATATCTATAAGCAGTAGTCCTTTAAGATAAAAAGCTAATTTTTAAATAAATTCGCCAACTACTAAGCAATATATAATACATCTCAGAAACAACTATGCCGGAAACGGTATAGTTTTTTTTGTCTTAATAATAACTAATTTTAAAGTAATTATATTTTTTCGTAACACCAGGGAAAAACTTTCTTTTTTTTTAATAAATTAGGTAATTTCTTTCTTCTTTTCATTTAACATTAAACATTAAAGTCAGAGCACTAGTTTCACTTGAAGATTTCGTTGAAATTTATTTGTAAGGAAAGCGTGCACAATTAAACTTAAATATTTCGTAAAGTATGAAAGGTATCGGTGTCGGTTTTTTTTTATAATACTTGTTATTTACTGAGAAATATATATAGGTATACATTAAACCATTCATGTTGCATACAGCATACAATGTTTTTAAGCTTACTTATGTCTTTAAGTAAAAACTACCAATCAGGTAAGAAAAAAAAACTTAAGATGGCGTTTTTTACCAAAAGTATTCAGTAATTTTTTTTTAGTATTAGCTTTAATTTGGGATATTAAGCATTGAAATCGGTTTATTAGTTTAGTTTGTAGAATTTTTTGTTTTTTTTTAAAGAAATTTGTGCTCTCGTTTAAAATTTCAAATTTCGTGAAATATGATAGGTATCGGTGTCGAATTTATTTTTAAATACTTATTATGTACTTAGTAATATGTATTATGCATTAAACCAATCATGTTGCATACAGTTTTTTTAAGCAATCAAGTAAAAACTACCAATCAGGTAAGAAAAAAAAACTTAAGATGGCGTTTTTTACAAATGGCAGCACTGTAGGCTATTAAAATGGCGGCTTTCTTCAAGATCAAAGGAGTGCAAATTCTGTACGTAGTACTACTATTTATTCTGTGCCGTAACCGAGAGACGTCTTGCACTAATTGCCCACTCGGGTGCAACCGCACACCACATCTACTTGACTACATCATCTTTGTTAACTAACCTTGAAAAGTACAACCGTGCCCAGCTAAAAAGTCATCACAAACGTGGTTATAAGGCCATTCATATGGAGTTTCAGCGTAATTACCAGCTTTCATACACTTTTTCTGCGCTATATCAAGTTCTTGTCGTATTTCTAGAGGAAGGTTCTGCAATTAATTCAAATACATACATAATTAGCTCAAGCTTAATATGGGTTCCCTTACACTTTTCAAGGAACTTATTAAAAAAAGTTGAAAAATCTTTTACTAGTCATTCTTAACCCTTAAAAAGGTAGAGGCGATTTAGCAACCACATAGTACATTGACTTCGAAATTCAACCTTATCGTGTTAGTTACAAGTTACAATATCTATTATAATTATTGAAAATACTACTAATGTAAAATATCCTTTGTCAGGTATGTATTCGAAAGCTGCTTTTGATTCTGTGGTAGTCATGCTATGCTCTAATAAATGGGGCCTTATTAAGGGTTAATTTTGACTAAAAAGTACTCGCTATAAAATTGCATTAAAATAATTAAAGACATCTCTTAGGACATACTGTGAAAATTAATATTATATTATACTTGGAGGTCAAAGTCAAAGTCAAAATATCTTTATTAAATTTAGGCTATATATAACAAGCACTTATGAATGTCAAAAAAATCTACCACCGGTTCAGAAAAACCTATCTTGAGAAGAATCCGGCAACAAACTCAACGAGGTATATATTTTTTTTAACAGATTGAGGCGCTGTTTCACCATACATTGATTAGTGTTAACTAACGGTTAAAATGTGATGCCGTCTCCGTCTATTTGAACAAAACAAATAGAGACGGCATCACATTTAACCGTCAGTTAACACTAATCAATGGATGGTGAAACAGCCCCTTACAATACTATTAAATGATCTCTATATATCACAAGTATTTAATACAACTTTATTTTTAACACAGTAGGTTCGCTATTTGAAATATCGCCACTGCGGATTGGAATTATTTCCAAATATCCCTGTTCATGATTTTAATCGAGTGCGCCAAAGCTCATATATAATTGTAAATACGATTATTGAAACTTCGAAAATGTATTTTATACAATTTTACATCCTAATGATCATTATATATTTTTATTTTAGACAATTATCATTGGAACTCTGAATTTATTGTATTCATAATGTCATTTATATAAATACCTCTGTTACTACAATTTATGTATCATTACTCAACACATCGATTTTAGGTAATAAAATTTGGTATTATATACGTTTTAAAGTATACCTTTGTTTATTCCTAATCTATTCATACATATGACTTGATGACTTTTTAAATCTGGGTAAATAATATGGGAACTATATTTAAATCTAGATTTGCCACGAAACTGCGATATGTACCCTAATTATTATATTTATCCCTAAGAAATATATTGGTTCCTTAACTCGTTGTTTCTACCTATTCTATAAGGCAGGTCTGGTTAGGTAAGACGACGAGCGAAGCGAGGAGGAGTGTTAGGTAGAACTGCGACCCTCAGTGCACGAGCCGAGCGAGCGAAGCGAGCGTGCCGCGGTAGCGGCCAGCGAAGTGCCAGAACCGAATATATTTCACACAAACACGTATAGGAACAACAACGAATGCGAATCACGCGGTCAGACTAAAGTAGGCATACCTTCCAATGTAAATCATAATCTCTGTGTACGTTCCGATATACGTTCAGTTTAAATAATATAGCTTTTAATTACATGAGTACCTACAAATGATTATTTAAAAAAAATATAAAAAAAAGAAATTCTCCCAAATAAGATTATGCGTACATATAGATAAAATCTCGTTAATGAATTTATGAGTAAAAAAAAAATCGAAATATGTATGATCTTTATGAACAATGTAGGTAGAAGTAAAAATAATTATCTTTAAAATATATAAAAAACAATTTTCGGAGAAATGATGATTATGATTACAAAGCGGTATTATTATAAATAATCGAATAAAAAAATGTATATGAGCCAATATTGGACCCTTCTTATAATCATTAACTTTATAATACGTCTTAGATATTAATGTCTTCTTGACAATAGATCTGAATTTTGTATCCGTTTAATTGGTAGTAATTTTTGGAATTTTATAATAAAAACGTATGCAATTTCCCAGAAACGACTGAGAAGACTGATGGGGTTTATTGCTAATGGTTTTTAGTTAAAAAAACCGGCTTCTAATACTCTATTTCTCGAAAGGTGCAAGCCTTGTATTACAAGTTGTGTGGCTATCTAGGTTACACTTGTATTTAATTTTCAATATGTTTCACAAGTTTATGTTTCATGTAGATGTAAGTACCTTATTTTTACTAGAGTGAGGTTACAAGTGCTTCAAAAGCGTTTAGTAACTTTGTTCAGTTACCCATAATCATAATCATTATTATTTATTATGTGTGGAGTTCAGGTTACAGTTAATTACAGATACAGTTGTACAAATATAGTTTCTCGCGGGAGCTATGCAATTTTCCGGGTTAACAACTATCCTTTGTCCTTCCCCCAAACAAACAGACTTACAAACTTTCGCATTTATATATTAGTGGGATTTTCGTAGTTTTTTTAGGAATAAACAACATACCATAAAAACTGACTCACAATACAGCTTGTAAATATTTATTACAGTGACTGAAGTGAATGAGTTTGATTTTACACTTGAATGTAATATTTTTGAGAAGCGATTTTAAGGGTTTCGGAGCCAAAATGGCAAAAACGGAACCCTTATAGTTTCGTCAAGTCCGTCTGTCTGTCTGTCTGTCCGTCCGTCCGTGTGTCACAGGCATTTTACTCGAAAACTACAAGATATATATCAATGAAATTTGGAGTACAGATGTCTTGTCAAAGCAGCTATTTAGTATTGTAGTTAAATTACAAATAAAATAATTAAATAATAATAATCGCTCCCAAAGTAGGAAAAATTGTGCCCCCCCCTTCTATCTTGTAAACCATTTGTCCAAAAAATATGCAAAAATATGGAAAGTTAACGCTTAATAAATAAATCAAATGAAAATTGGTTTCAACATGATCGGATATACCGTTTTTGAGTTATTGCCAAAAAACTGCGCTTCTCAACAAAAGGACGTAAGTGCCGTGAAGATACGCTCTTTTCTGGTGGATTTTAAGATTGTAGTAAGTGTTTTAATTGTGTTATAACGCACATGCATAATATTACTTGATTTTTTTTCGTAATGGTTACGGAACCCTATCTTGGGCGTATCCGACACGCTCTTGGCCGGTTTTATTACTATACCTACCTACCTATTTTAGTTTTATTACATACCTACTATACCTACTTGTATTTCGTCACTTCTTTTAAAAAAACTCGTAGCTCAAAATAGATCTATAATTTTTCTGAGTGAACTTTATAGACATTACATCAAGGTTCAATTTTGATGACATATTGATTTTAGATTCCGAAGATACAAATCGGTCATTTTTTCAAAGACTAGTAATGTCATCTACTGTCACACTCACACGTATAAACCGAAGAATTGACCAAATACAAACTCTTTGACGTCGGAGATTTTTGTTAACACCGCAATTTTGCTGTTTAATTTATTCATCTTGGCACATAATATTATTATAATAATATTTAGTTATTTTCTTGTTCTAAACTTTTTAAATGACGCATATCAATATCAGTGACAATGACCCCTATTGAACCCCTAATACCGTAATGATTTTAAAGAGTTGCTTTGTCAACTTTCAGACCTATATTATTTTGAAGTTATTCCACAGAATTAAAAATCAGAATATAAATGTTCGCATTTTTACTTTAACATTTAAGATTAAATACAACTTACTTACCCTATATAAAACGTGCATCAGGTAAAATTTCCGTCTACTGTATTGACTGTGCTTAAAAGTAAATCGAAAACGACTCGTTGTTATACTCAGAATCAAAGACTGTAAAAAAAAATGATTTTTGAATGTTGAATTGTTTAGGGTACACCCACATTGCGAAATCTCATGGTTTCATCACGCGTGTTTTCTTTCCGCCGAATTCTTCGACACATGCCAATAATAAATAGTACATTACTGCAGAGGCCGGGAAAGAAAGGCTTGCGGCCGAGTATGTATAGGATAGGTATACGAGGCTGGCATGTTTTTTCACGCCGAGGGTTGTATAGTGCTTTTCTCAAACATGCAAACATGTAAGACAACTAAAATTGTACCGGTCTCAAATTATAACTACCATCTATATAAGTGTTTATTTCATTCTAAAATGATTTTTTAAAACGTTAAAATATTCCCAATAAAATCAAATTACTATAAAACATGTAGATATAACGGACTGCAACAATAAAAAATCACGTTTCTAAACGAAACTTTTGAAATGACAATGGAACTTACTTACAAAATGGCTAAAGCCCAAGTCCAGTCAATCAAAAAAAAGACAGTGACACTTGTCATTTTTCCCGCCGAAACTTTTTGTTATTGTATTTGCTGTTCGGCTTTTAGGGCCATTATACACGAACTGCAGCCCATTTAATCAGCTACATTAAGTAAATTAAATTCATTATGTAAATTAAATTGTTATTTGACGTAAAACGCGTCGGTAATGTTTATATATTTACATATAGAATATTCATAGTCCTGTGAATTTATTCAGTAACTAATAAATTAACCATAGAAATTCAGATTATTAATTTCAAGTCGTGTATAATGGCCTTTATCGTGGATAGTTGATGTATTGCATTGAAACAAAAGACTGTTGTCTTGCAGGCCTAGGCCTGCAACGGTATATTTTGAAGCCTGTTTTATGGAACATAACATAAACATTACATAGCATGTTTGAGAAAAACTATTGCCCACCCAACGAAGACCAAGGGGAAAAAACTCCGTGGGTATAAAACCGATGGCATAGTTGTAGGGATAAAACTAAATACTAAAAGTACTGATGGGTCGGGAGACCATAATTTCCCTGCTACTTGGCTAAATGTCACGATGCGAGCGACAGATGATGAGGAAAGTAGAAGTAGGTAAAGACGGAATAATGTTATGTTTATTTTAAAAGTAAGATAGAATGCAAACAAAAAGAGACTTAATATAAAAACGAATAAATTTGGATTTTAAAAGGATTATTAATGTTGTAGGACTTACAATTGTGCCTTCAAGGTCCCTTAGACGGTTAAATAAATAGGATTCAAGTGTAAGGTAAAACTGGTTATAAAAGGCACTGAACTGTGAGAACTATAAAAGTATAAGCTTGAATAGGTATTTTAACGTCAAATTTAAGATATTTGGAGACTTAAGCAAGTCTTGATAATACGGCTGTTAATCTAAGAATGAATTTTGAGAAAAATAAAGTGCTGAATTGGAAAGTACAGTGACTATTCGAAAATATAATTTTGGAATTGAATTTTTAAACGAACAGAAACATGAATTTGATGAAGAGGTTGAAAATCAACAAAGCTAGATAAGCCTTGTTACATAAATATTATCAAAATTTTCCAGGCGGTATATACTTCCTATCAAAAATCAGCAACAATATGTGTGGCTAAGTTCTGTATTCAATCGGTGTTTTTCAGTGTCGTATATTAACTTGTTGTTATAAGTTGTTATTAGCATTTTACTCATAAATACACGACAAAGCGATAAAAAAACTCAATCATAATAGAGGGGTTTGTATACAAACGCAAACGACATCGAAAAACTGGCCATGCGCGAGTCAGAGTCGCGCACGAAAGATTCCGTATCATCTTACAACATTCATTAGACATTAGCGAAAAACGGCAATATATCACGTTTGTTGTATGGAAGACCCCTTTAAATATTTATTATATTCTGTTTTTAGTATTTGCTGTTATAGCGGCCATAGTTATACATTATCTGTGAAAATTTAAGTGTCTGGTGACAGACGGACAGATGGACGGACAGCGAAGTCCTAGTAGTTTTTACCCTTTTGATACGGAACCCTAAAAACGCCGATAGGAAGTACCGCCTGGAAAATTTTGATATATAGGCAAGTACTATATAGGTCATGGTCTAAGTACCTATTCTGAGAAAAAAATCTAGAGGTGCCACTACTTCACAACCACATAAAAAAATTGTCTTTGTATTTGGTCTTTTTTTCCTTTTTTATATGATACTAGTATTCGTTTTTTGGGTGGCGATGCAAATCTGGTTTACTAATGTTTTGGCGAAAATTATTTAGCAAATTATTAACTCCCAAACTATTTATCCCATATTTTTATTTAGGCGAAATTTCATTTCCCAATTCAACATTTCGCACTGATATAATTTCCCAACTAATGATTTGATAAATAATAATTATGCAAATTATTACCTGGGATTTTTTTAAGATGTCATGTGTGTGTGTTTCGTTGATTGGCATTCCTTAATTGAGCAAGCAAACAAGCAAGCCAGCCATTATTTTTTCCGTTCTGTTACAAAAAAAAACCTGACATCGAAGGCTAAGGCGGAAGCTACGTACGCTTCGCTCCTGCCTTAGCCTTCTGAACCTAACCTATCCAAGTCGCTTCTGCCTAGTCTCGTCTTGCTCGCTCGCTTCGCTCGCTCACCGCCACATAATTTAACATTTATTCATTTTATTATATATCATCATCATCAATTGGCCAAATGTTATTTGACTATTTCTTATTTGCCTTAGCCAATCATTTGCTACATAATTGTTTGCCACATAAAAGTGTGATTAAGTAAAATTTTGCAATATAAAAATGTTGCGAAATAATAAAGATGCGAAGTAAAGTTATGCCAAGGGTTTGCCAAATGAAACTTCGGCGAAAGGTTGGTTGCTAAGTGAAATTTGGCGAAACATATTTCGCCGAAAAGGCAGTACACGCTCTTGAGCTGTAATAGCTAGACACTTGAAATTTTCACACATGATGTATTTTTATTGCCACTAAATAGGGTTGCCAAAAGTGTGGGGACGCAGACCGGGGCATTTAAAGAAAAAGGAGTAAACGTAGAAAAAAAAGAACTTTTATTACAACAATAACTAACTTTAAAGGTTCAGTGACTAAACTTTAGTCCTTGCCTACACACAAAACATCTTTTAACACAGTCATTCTTCTGGGTTCTCTGTTCGTAGACCCTTTTCGCTACAAAGTGGAAAATGCACGTTATCGGCTACGTTGTAGCCTAGCTAGTAAGTCCAGCCCGCTACTAAATTAAATAACTATGATTTTTAAACCGGGACAATTTGGTTATCGGCCGGGACACCGGGACACCATGCTTCGAACCGGGACATGTCCCGGCTACCGGGACGTATGGCAACCCTACACTATAACAAAAATACTAAAAGCAGAATACAATAAATATTTGAGGAGGGCTCCCATACAACAAACGTGATTTTTTTGACGTTTTTTGCTCGATATTAATACCGACAACATGTATCCGCTTGAAATATTCACAGACTATTTGGTTGTATTTATATTAACATTAAAAATAAATAATTAAAAAACGTGATTTTTGCCGTTTTTTGCTAAAGTCTAATGTTGTACCTATAGATAATGGTAGGAAACCCTTCGCGCGCGAGTCCGACTCGCACTTGGCCGGTCTTTTACTATCCATCTTCTTCCCTCCATATCTCATGAAATATTGATCCCAGAGAAAAAAATGTATGGCATATTTTTTGTAAAAAAAAAAGTAGATTACTCATGTAAGTATGAGAACATTTTTTGCTATGGGCCACCGTTTACGAGTTATTTACGAAAAAGTAAAAAAGGGACCCGTTAGCTTCACCCCCACCCATCAGTAGTTTTAGTATGTAGTTTAAAACACCATTCCCAACAACTTTGTAAAAATTCGCTTTTACACAAGTTTTTTTCCCTGACTTTCCTTCGTTGGGAAACCTACTAAATATATATGAGACTACACGCACGTGTGAAAACAAAACTGCCAAAAAGTATTGCTGAAAACAATCTTTTTTTTATATAATATACGGGGAAAAAGGGGTAGGAGGGTCACCTGATGGAAAGCAATCACCGGCCATGGACATCCATAACAAAAGAGTTAGGCGTGATTTCCACCAAACGGCCCGCTTCGGATCGGAAATAATTTTACAATCTTTAATCAATACTAAATCATATCTACAGTATTTAAAGTCTACATTACCATAGTAACGTTTGAGTAGAATATTACTACATATTTGCAAGCACAATAAAAATGGGGCACGTATTTGAATATCGAAATTTAAAATATCTAAAGTTAAAACGTCGACGGTCAAATTATAGAAAATCAGAATGTCGAACGATCATAAGGTCGAAATTCAAAATGTCGAAAGTATAAATTATCGAACGGTACAATTATCGAATGCTAAAATTTCGAAAATCCTAATATCGACGGATAAAATATCGAAAATTGAAATTTCAAACGATTCTAAGGTCGAAATTCTAAATATCGAATGTCTATACTACCGAAGGGTACAATAGTCGATTACTAATAAGAAATTTAACCGTGTTTAGGCCACAGTTGAACCTAACACGCTCCTCCTCGCTGCGCTTGTCGTCGCACCTAAACTTTTCGGTTGAATTAATAAGACTTCCGTTTTAAATTTTAGGTACTAAGTAATCTAACCTAAAAATTAGGTGCGACGACGAGCGCAGCGAGGAGGAGCGGTTAGGTTCAACTGTGACTAAAACAAGCGAATCGAGTTCTATGCATTTTTCTTGATATTAAGATACTTCGTTATTACAATTTTCGATATTTTAATATTTGGTTTTTTGACATTTGATATTTTGTGTTTCGATATTAACATATATCGATCATTCGGTTGTAGATATTTTGAACTTTCGATATTTTAACCTTTCGATATTTTGGTTTTAGGAATTCCAGACATCGATGTAATGATAGTAGATATTTAGATCATTCGATATTTTGATTTTCGATATTTTGACCGTCGACGTTTTAACTTTAGATATTTTACATTTCGATATCCAAATATGTGCCCTAAAAATATGTTGCAATGGTTATTTACATTCCGCTGCATTTGTTTTGCTCAGATGTTTCACGAAACAAATACATTGAAATAATTTAAATAACGAACATTTTTTTTTAATGTAATAGGTACTAACGTTAATGATTAACGTAGCAAAAATTAGTAAAATAAAAACTTTTTTCCAAGAACCAAAGCCCAGATTATTTTGCACCAGAGGGCGCCTGCATCCTTTCAATAGACGCCTGGCAGTTATCCTGAAAAAAAAAAAAACGAAATTCTGAGCATAATAATAGGTCAGTTAAAGATAAAAATCGGTCAAGTGCGAGTCGGACTTGTACATCAAGGGTTCCGAAAACAGTCAGTAAAAGTTTTTGTTAGGTACTTACTTTAACACTCATCGCCGTACGGTCCGTCAGTGGGTCGCAAACTTTCCAAGTACCTAATGCACGCCATCATTATGCTGCGCTGAGCGAGTTCGGCGGTACCGTACCTACTTTCGCGCCGCAATTTATGTAAGTAAAATTTTCGACACCGTTAAACGGGGGAAAAGTTACGAGTTACGCATTCCCGGACAAAAAAACGTGTTTATTGTTTATAATAGTTATAAATCTGATTGGTGGTCTCAAATTGCAGTCTTTACTTATATTTTTCGTAATCAATTATGTCAATAGTTTTTAGGGTTCCGGAGCTAAAATGGCAAAAATGGAACCCTTATAGTTTCGCCATGTCTGTATGTCTGTCTGTCCGTCCGTCCGCGGCTTTGCTTAGGGACTATCAATGCTAGAAAGCTGTAATTTTGCACGGATATATAGGTAAACTATTCCGACAAAATGGTACAATAAAAAACTAAAAAATATTTTTTAAGGGTACCTCCCATAGACTTAAAGTGGGAGTGTTTTTTTTTTCTCATCCATTCCTACAGGGTGGGGTATCGTTGGATAGGTCTTTATAAATAAATCATTAGGGGTTTGCTAAGACGATTTTTCGATTCAGCGATTTGTTTGCGAGATATTCAACTTTAAAGTGCAAATTATCATTAAAATCGACCTTCCCCCTCCTCTAAAATCTAAACCAGTGGGTGGAAAAATTTGACAAAATTCAGGATGGTAGTAAGTATATCAATCTTTCAAGGAAAACTATAACGGTTTCAAAAAGATTCCAAAAAACCAATCTTAATTTGATTGCTTTGTAACGATATCTCTTGTCCGGGTGAGCGGTTAGTTCCAATGGAATGCCGAAAAAGTTTCTCGATGAGGGCTACGGCATAGATGTCGCTAGCGTCGCTGCTTAAGTGACTAAGTAAGAAATAAAAACAAGCTGAGATATGAGGTGCATAGGGAAATTCGTGTCGGTACCGTTGACCATCAGTGGTGTAGCGGTATAGCACGCGGTACGGATTACCGAGGACCTGGGTTCGATTCCCAGTGATGGTCTTATTTTTCTGTTTTTTCTGTGCATCTATATTTCAGTTTGTATTTTCAATTTAGGTTTTACGGGATGACCGTAAAAGTAAAAATTTGGAATTGAAATAAAAAATATAAAAAAATACAAAAAGATTCCAAAAACCAATCTTATAACGGTTAAGTTTGCTTAAGAATTATTAGTAGTTTAAGAGTAAATAGCAGGCTAAGGTATAAAATATACCTAAACTATGGAAGATTCCGTATAAAATACGAAATCCTCAGAAAAATATTACTTAATTTTTACGTAATGTCTATGGAACCCTATTTTGGGCGTGCCCGACATGCTCTTGGCCGCTTTTTTATATATTTTTTAACTGGCTGTCCCAAGTTAGAAGGTATGTTCCGTACAGTAGCAGTTAATTTTATTTCATAATAAATTTCTTTTTTTTGTGTGTGAGTAGGTACATAATGCGACACAATTTGGTTAAGTTATATTATTCATTTCTTTTGCATTTTATTTTATACTGGGTCTACGACAAACTGTGTAAATCGGAACACACCATTTACGTGGGAAATGGTCCTTCGGCGCGACACTAATTACAACAGGTAAAAACCAATGCAACAAATTAGTTTAATCAAGTCCGTAAATGAAATCTATAAATTAATTCAACGCGGACGAAGTCGCGGGCAAAAGCTAGTATTATATATTTGCCTTATTTTTAAACCTGCGGCATATTTCAGACCTCGCTGTGTCTTTAGTAATTTGAAAGCCTCGTAAGAAAACAGTTCTGAAACTGAAACTTCGGTTCTGTAGACGGCCGAAGGGAATATTTTTTATCATGCAGTGATCTTGCCAGTTCTCACCTCGAGTGGGAAGATTGTGCGAAGGATGCAGACTATGAGAAGCCAACATGTCCAAGTAATGTAGTGTTTTATGATCAGTATTATTTGTTATGTTTATATTTATATCTCCCACTAATATTATATTTTTATATTGTTTAAGTTTCGTTCAAATTCCCTAATACTTTTTGTTTGTAATTTTATATGCAATAAAATTGGGCCCAGGTCATCTTTTTAAGTTTTTCACCTATACCCTGTGGGTTTTGATTCCCTTGCGAGTGTTGAAAATTTGCAGCATAAACGGCTGTATTTTTTGATTGCGTTGGTTTACAAGTTTGATTTTTTCATAGCTCCAAGGGACAGTAGACCTGAGTATTTGATATGAATTTCAACTTGATACCTCCACGCGTTCCTAAGAAAAAGGGTCTTGACGGACAGACAGACGGACAACAAAGTGATCCTATAAGGGTTCTATTTTTTCCTTTTGAGGTAGGTAAGTGTTGTACGAACCCTAAAAAATACAAACATTGGAACTATTTGGTACGTAAAATCTCCTTTTTTGAAGTTGGTCAATAAAAAAAGTTAGTTGTTTTAATTTTTTCTATACTCCATATCCTTACTTCCATACTAATATTATAAACGCAAAATCACGTGTGTGTGTGTTTGTATGTTTGTCCGTCTTTCACATTGAAACGGAGCGACGGATGGACGTGATTTTAGGCATAGAGATAGTTTATAGGCCGGAGAGTGACATAGGCTACTTTTTATGCCAGAAAAATGCCAAGTTCCCGAGGGAACAGCACGCGATAACCCTAATCCACGCGGGCGAAGCCGCGGGCAAAAGCTAGTCTATAATACTTCAAAAGTAATTACCTACTAGTGAAAAGTTAAAAGTAAAAATGGAAATACGGTTTTAGCAAACCATACCAACATTTTTATGGAATAATTGAGGTTAGGTATTTGTTAATTAACATCTTTTTCTTACCTGATATCTAATACGTTTCCACATATGATAAAAAATAGTGTCAAAGGGCAACCACATATAAATCCAACTGACACACCAAACTGTATCGCTGAAAAATAAACAAAATCATGACATGTGGGAAACAAATTTGGCATTTTTCGCTAACCTTACCAAACAACGCAGCTAGAAATAAGTATATCGTCACTACTTTGAAAAAGGCTGGTATCTCAAATATATGATCATATATATATCATATATATGATCTTTCCGAGCAAACTTAATGAACATTGTTTTAAGGTTCAAATTTTTTGACATATTGATTTGAGATAAGAGATTTTTTCAAAGTAATGACGATATAACATTATAATATATTCAAGCGTTTCAAAGTATATTTATTATAGGCGTCTCATTGTTGCAATTAATTAAGGAATGAATGGATGAATGAATTTGTTTTATTTTACCACAACGTCGTATGTTGAGAAACACAAATGTAATAACTTATAAATATTATTTTGTTCATTAGCGATGATGTTGCTAATGGTACCCGAAGATTCGCACACAAGAGCGCGTGTCTATACGCATTACAACTACAAGTACATGGCTCACCCGCTTTCGTGAGATAAAACAACTGTAACAGTCTCTAAGTTAAGCCGTGGACCGACAGATGATCGGATAGAAAGAAAGACAGATAGACACAGCGAAACTTTAATGGATTCTTGTCAGAACCGCGGAATCCTAAGAAGTTTATCTTATAAACTGCCTGACTGCCTGGAGGCAATCGAAACCGACTGCATAAGAGCGGTCATAATTGCGGTTGGAGTCACCAGCAAGACTCTCTTCGAAGCAGTCCTTTTACGATCAGAGGCCGTATTGCTTAACGTTTCTGGTGCTCTTGATGAAAATGACAGTTTTTGTGTGTGGAATCTGTCATTTGATTGCGATCGCGAGCGTCAGAAACGTGAGGCAATACGGTCTCAGGTTTGACCGCAATGCGACTGCTTTAATGCTGCCAAGCGGGCTAGCGCGCGGGACGCGGGCAGATAAGGTGCAAATAGTCGTGGGAATGAACCGCTGCAAGCGTTCTTATGTCCCTGTAGCAGATAGTAGCAGTCAAGGCAACTCTCTGACTCCGGCTACACTACGAGTAACTATAAGGCGAATGCCAATTACTTCTGAAATTGCAACTTGCCGAGTCCGTTTGATGCTGTCGATGTTGACTTGTCCAAATCTGAAACACCTAATGCTTACCTAAGCTTTTTAATTTGTCGTCCACAAAGTCTTTTTTTACAGGCGTCAACCTATATTCGCGCTCCCAGCAAGGCACGGTAATGTTTGCAGACCTTCCTTGGTTATAGTCAGTCCTCATGCTGGAAAAAATATGACTATTGAGCATGCAATAAACAATCATTAATGAATTAGCAAAACATGAAACGTGAGCAGCTTAACGATACTTACAAAAGTAAACCGTAAAGTAAGGATATAACTTTGAAGACACAGTCTTTCGTGATGATTGTGACAAATATTGATAGAGCCAACTCGTCGCTGCAGCCAAATATAGTGCATTGAGCCATAAGAATTCCCCAGTATTTGTACCTCGTAGGGTTACTAGGATGATTGTAGAATTGATTCTGAAATTTTAAATCAGTGAAGACAGATATAAAGCGACTTGTTCGTATGACATCACTTGAGAGATAAAACCACCTCTGTGCGATGTCAACATAATTTTAAAAAAAATCGCCGTTTCATAGGAAGTTAATTTTTAATTTAAACAAATTTATCAATTCTAGTGTATTGTAAAGTACAATAGAAATATAAAATAAATAAAATAAAATAGATAAATAAAATAGAAACTGTAAATTTTCTAAATATTTAAGACGACCTAACGTGAACACACTTAATTAGGTCACTTATAGTAGAAGATCCGTTTAAGAAGGTCCTTCACCGAACTGGTTAATGGATGAAAAGTACCTATTTTATATTGCAAGTGGGTTGCCTAAAAAGTTCCAAGTCGCAATCGAAGTGAAAAGCACAGTGTAAAACTCGAGCATTAAACTTATTTTCCCCTCGACATCTCTATCCACCCTCGCCGTGCCGGCTCGGGTGGCTATTATGAACGTCTTGTGTAAAATGGCTCGTTTTATGCTCTTGTTCTATAATCTACTATTTATTTATTTTAAATCTAAAATTTATTCCTGTTTCCGATAATTTTAGACTTTTATAACAACATAAAACAACACAACGAAAGGAATAACCGTTTCCGATTGACAAGTTGTTAAGTACAGTCGAGTATCTTTTACAATAACATAAACTCACCTTAAAAAATGCGATGTACAAAAATAATGTACACGTAAAAGAGAAAGTAAATGCAAACAGTTTTAGGACCAGAGATTTTTCGTAATCACTCTCTGTTCTGTGGTTTTCTGAATTGGTTAACGTGTAAGATACAAAAGACAACACCTGAAAAGAATATCATAATAGTATATTAAGGGCGGTAAATAAGGAATTACGAACGAGAGTCTATTAGAAGCCTGAAGTCGAAGAAATTTTAAAAGTTAATTTTTATGTTAAAAGTTTTTATTTTATACTTGTTTCCCACCCTTGGTGTATTTATTTTCGAAATTTATATAATACCAACATCAACCCTAATCCATTAAAAAAATAACCTACGCTTTCCAATAAAGAAAGAATTATTAAAATTGTACTACTCTGTAAAAAGTTAGGCGTGGTCATACATAAAAAAAAAAATACGCGTCGACTAGTACGACGAGTTTCTAGTCCGCTCTTTTTTTTCCGGTTAAAAAGTCGTACGACTTCCAATTGGCTGGATCAAACCGATACATTATAGGTACTGATGTAAATGTCATCCTTATCAAAATGATTTATAATTAATCGTTTCTAGTACCTGTTCCAAGATAAAATCTTACTTAAAAAAAAGGATATCTTACCCTTTCAACAATTAATAAAATTAGCACGTATAAAACGTAAAGTATTGTTAGTACTTTATAACGCCCGTAGTGCAATCCGTAGTGAAATTTGGGCAAAAAGATAATGAAAATGAGCTCTTGAAGCAACATTATGCTCACAGCAAATCCACACCAAGCCAATAACTAAAACAAATAAAATTGAATTGTATTGTAAGTATTGTATTGTAACTCTACATATTTTTATCAAATACACACACACACACACACACACACACACGCCCGCACGCACGCAAGCACGCACGCACGCACGTACGCACGCACACACACGCACACACACACACTCACAAAATACTAATTTAAAGTACAAAAGTCGCGACCCATTAGATACTAAGAATTTTTGAGCTGATCACGATTTGAATGGCTCCCGAATATTGAGTTATAAGAATAGCTACTTAACAGAGTTCTAGACAACTAGACTTGTTTTCTTATTTTTAGTATTTTTAAGGCAGTTCGGTTTTATGATTTTTAAAGGGTCGAGCAGGCTAAAAGAAGGACATTGTGGCCCTTGTGATTATTGTTGGATTGATAAATGTAAATTGTTTGTTGCCTCATAAATAGTAATCAATCACTCCAACTTTCAGCCCTCTATTTTGAACTGTCATAGAGATAATGTCGAAAATGTATTTTCATAGCAATTTTTTTTTCAAACTCGTTTTTCTCCTAATCCATTGCAGCTAAAGCATCGAAACAAAATCACAGCTATGTAGTTGGAGTGTGAGTAGTACCTTACAATTTTATTAATATTTTATATGTGAACAAAATTACAATTTATTTTTGACAGCTTTTTTTAACAATTTTTTTGAGTTTACATCTATGAAAAAAAAACTACTACGAAAGTAGATACTAATAAAATGGGGTCACTTTCAAATCGTGGGGCAACATTGATGATTAACAAAAGTATTATCATTTTTAGGGGTTCGTACCCAAAGGATGCCAACGGAACCCTATTACTGAGACTCCGCTGTCATTATATCCGAGTATTTAAAGAATTTAAGTATCTTTGTTCGTTTTAGTGTAATAATTATCTACCCTCTTGTCAAAATTATTATATTACTAGCTTTTGCCCGCGACTTCGTCCGCGTGGAATAGTAACTTTGGAAAGTATTTAATTTATTTAGGATACCTATTCTGCCAATAATAGCACATAGAAACTTCTACAGCTTACTGAAAATAACCATTTCAATACATTGCTATAAATATAAAGTATTTTTTTTGTTTATCCATCCATCCATGTTCTTTAGTAAAACATACATATTTTGCGGGTAGCCACATTTTAGCAAAACGACGTGTACTCTACCCTTCTTGTGACTAATTCTTCATAGTGAACTCTTGACACCTTACGTCCTTTATTGTAAGTTAGGAGGGTAGGATTACAATTAAGACGGCATTTTAGCTACACATAGTTCCGATAAATATACTTATAGTCAATTTGTTTGGAATTCCGTTAGAACTTTCATCCCCATATTTTCAAGTAAATAGGTCGTAATTTGAAAAGCGCCGGAACAAATGATTTTTAGGGTTCCGTTCCTCAAGAGGCAAAAATTGAACCCTTATAGGATCACTTTCTGTCCGTCCGTCCGTCTGTCTGTCAAGACCCTTTATCTAGCGGAGTATCGGTATCGAGTTGAAATAATAAACCCCTTAACTCAGGTCAATAGTCCCGAAAGCTGTGAAAAAATCAAACTTCTAAGTCAAGGCAAACAAAAGCTACAGTCATTAAAGAGGTGTTTTCATACAAATCGCCTTAACAGAAAAAGTTATAGCGCACTGCCGGCTGTCTTAGAAACTTGAAATTTTGCATAAAGGTGGCTCTTATAGCACAATAAATAAGAAAAAATCTGAATATCATAAATTTTTCATGATGACCTCACATTGCGTACATTATTCTTATGAGCTTAGAAGGTTCTGCTAACACTGCATCATCCCCTCTGCTAAGATCCCCTCGCAGGTAAAGTTTTCAAATGAAGACCTTTTTCATAAACATTTTTTTTGTTATTCATCATCATCGATCATTATCACCACAATCACCATCATCATCACCAATCATCATAATCAGCACCACTATCATCACCATCACCATCAATCAGCTCCACAGCCTCCGCTCCGCTCAGCAGCGTCTGCTCCGTTCCACAGCCTCCGCTCCACTGCCTCCTCTCCACAGCCTCCGCTCCGCCGGCCTCCGCTCCGCTAGCCTCAGCTCCGCCAGCCTCCGCTCAGCAGTGTCAGCTCCGCTCCGCCTCCGCTCCACCAGCCTCCGCTCCACCAGCCTCCGCTCCGCTAGCCTCAGCTCCCCCAGCCTCCGATCCGCTCAGCAGTGTCAGCTCCGCTCTATCGTTGCCTCCGCTCCACTCCGTTGCCTCCGCTCCACTCCGTTGCTCCGCCTCCGCTCCGATGCCTCCGCTCCATTGTCTCCGCTCCGCTCCACTGCCTCCGCTCTGTTCGCCAGCCTCCGCTCCGCCAGCCTCCGCTCCTCAGCAGCGTCCGCTCCGTCCACTGCCTCCGCTCCGCTGCCTCCTCTCCACAGCCTCCGCTCCGCCAGCCTCCGCTCCGCTCAGCAGCGTCCGCTCCGTTCCACTGCCTCCTCCGCTGCCTCCTCTCCACAGCCTCCGCTCCGCCAGCCTCCGCTCCGTCAGCCTCCGCTCCGCCAGCCTCCGCTCCACCAGCCTCCGCTCCGCCAGCCTCCGCTCCGCTAGCCTCAGCTCCGCCAGCCTCCGATCCGCTCAGCAGCGTCAGCTCCGCTCGCTGCCTCCGCTCTACTGACTGCCTCCGCTGCAGCCTAGATTGTCTCCGCTCTATCCATTGCCTCCGCTCCACTCCGTTGCCTCCCTGCCTCCGCTCCATTGTCTCCGCTCCGCTCCACTGCCTCCGCTCTGTTCCGCCAGCCTCCGCTCCGCCAGCCTCCGCTCCGCTCAGCAGCGTCAGCTCCACTCCGCTGCCTCCGCTCTACTTCACTGCCTCCGCTGTAGCCTGCATTGTCTCCGCTCCATCCGTTGCCTCCACTCCACTCCGTTGCCTTCTCGATTTATCTTCGAAATGACTACCTTCCATATACACTTTCATCCCCTATTTCATCCCCTCATAGGTCGAGTTTTCAAAAAAGGTCAACCAAATATCGATTTATTTGTTACTAGCTTATGCCCGCGACTACGTCTGCGCGGATCTAGGTTATCGCGCGGTGGCGCCCTCTACCGGAATAAAAGGTATCCTATGTTGATCCTTGGGGTTCAAACTACCTATATACCAAATTTCATCAAAATCGGTTCAGTGGTTTCGACGTGAAAGGGTAACAGACAGACAGACAGACAGACAGAGTTACTTTCGCATTTATAATATTATAATTAGTAGGGATTAAGTGCCTAAATTCCAAGTTTCATGGTTTTATCATCAACAGCGACGAACTTCCACCATATAAACTTTCATCCCCTATTTCAACCCCTTAAAGCCTCTTTTTCGCGATAAAAGATAGCCTATGTTCTTTCCCAAGGTCTATTCTATCTCTGTACCAAATTTCATCAAAATCCGTTCAGCGGTTTAGGCGTGAAAGCGTAACAGACAGACAGACAGACAGACAGAGTTACTTTCGCATTTATAATATTAATAATTAATATAGTAAAGTAATATAGTATGGATAATTTGGATTTTGCTTTAATTACTTACTCAAAAATATGTAAATATTAATAAACAATACTCCAGCCACATCAATGAGGGCTATCGTTTTTTGTCTCACTAGATGGCGCACTGTTGCGTGAGGTTTTTAAGTATGGTTTTGAAAGTCTGTTATTACGGGCGTGAAAACAAAGTTTAGATTAAAATCATATTTAATACACCTTAAAACCGTACCATATAAATAGCGAGCATGCCACAGTGTTGCATAGTCCCGGTTTTGTTCGGAAAAAAGGGAGGACAAAGGTTTCCGAAAGACAAAACTGTCTCAAAACACAAGGTTACTCCATTCAATGAGGGCTATCGCGTATGAATTCGCCACTAGAGGCGCTAGTGTAGCGTGACGTCTCCGAAATGTCAAATCTCATAGTTTTTGGGTGAGCTACGCGGGTTTATTTATAATTAGAATAATTTTGTGAATATTTTGCAATATCTGAAATTAATTATGGCAAATATGCGTTCCGGGGCAATGAATGTCCGTGTTTTGAGACAGTTTTGTCTTTCGGAAACCTTTGTCCTCCCTTTTTTCCGAACAAAACGGGGACTATGCAACACTGTGGCATGCTCGATATTTTTATGGTACGGTTTTAAGGTGTATTAAATATGATTTTAATCTAAACTTTGTTTTCACGCGCGTAATAACAACAGACTTTGAAAGCCATACTTAAAAACCTCACGCAACAGTGCGCCATCTAGTGAGATAAAAAACGATAGCCCTCATTATGCCGTTTTAACCGTTAACGAAAAAATAACGAGTGGTCAACGTTAACAAATTTCACTATAGTTAATCTTCTATTATAATAATAATTTATGAATTTATTTAGACAATGACATTCACTTTTTTAGTAAAAAAAACACAAGTAACTTATCATATATTTTTGGTAAAATTATATTTAAGTCTCACAGTTTAAAATAAAAATAAAAATGGATTAGGTACATATACCTAGTGCCATCCACGAAGACGCGTGATTTTGTCAAAATTAAACATTAGTGATATTGTATGTAATAAGAACCACGGCACGCGTCATCGTGCGTCATCGTGCATCGGGCTCTACCTATAATTGATAAATTAAATGATTTTGTATGCTGCTGCAACATCATTGATCACTATTTAATGCGTGGTAGCCCATCCTGCTAGTAGTGCTTCCAGCTTTGCTTTTCGACGGATGTTGCAGTCAGTAACATGCAATCAGACATTTCACTAAATGTTTAAAATGGGATTTCCAGGGTTCAAATTGCCGGCTGCGAGCGTTAAGTGCTTAGACCACTTCTACCAACACTACGGACCCGATATCATCCCGGAACTACCCGTGACGTCATCGGCTGCGCGCACACTAAAGGGAAGTGGCTGTCCAATAAGACAGTGCTAATTGAACACATTGGCTTATTTTCTGTAATAGTGATTTTAAGAACCCACTAACCTGAGGTCTATCTACCTACCTACATGGTTAGCGTTAGCAAATTGTTTTTTTATTTCTTTAATTATAGTTCAGTTATGTAAAACTATCAAAATTGTTTTAATTCTCTCTCGCTCCTAAAGCTCTAGCGCTACAAGCGTTTTTCAACATAATTTTTATTAGTCATAATTATCTAAAGTCAGAGTTAAATGAATTAGCACTTTCAAATGTATGTCTGTAAATGCCTCTGAGTAATTATCTATATGCCTATCAATGTTATAGATTTGGTTCCTTAGACCTAGACACTTTCGGAATTTAAACGATATGAGTAACAACCGTTAGTACGGTGAAATTTATGCCTTAAACTATTTCTGAATAATTATCGTTAGACGTTTGAACGTTACAGTTAAAAAAATATTTATGTTATTATTAGTATTATTTTCTTCATTATTTAAAGTATTATTTTCTTTTTCTTTTGAGTATTTCAGTCTTCCTGTTTACCTCATGTAATTTTAACTGTTTGCCTATCTTCGTAATAAATTGTCTTGTGTTATCTTAACTTAATTTTGTGATTATAGAATTTAATATTATACGCCATTAATATTAGAGCTAATAAGCATTATACTGAACAAAAACTATGATTCGTTACGTTTATGTTTGTAAATTATATGAATATCTATTTCTGACCATCGAAATTCGGAACAAAAAATGTATGGGAAATAAAGGGATCCCATAGTTTGCAATTCCTGATCACCGATTAAAATCATCGTGTATAAACACTAATGTAACTAAAAACCATATGCTTGAAAAATAAAAATAGATACATAATTTCTGAAGCTTATGTGACATCTCTTTCCGTACAAATATATATTGGTCTGAAATCAATCGGCTTGGAGCAACATGGGGACATTGTGACACATCAGTGTTAAAAAATGGTGGGTGTCGCTGACTCGCTACGCAAGTGTCAAAAAAGAAGTTTGAAATATTTGACATTAAAAATTACCAAGTTAATGTTGACCTAGAGACGTCTTGTGTTTTGCGAATTTATTCCTCTTCATGCCATTAACAACATACGTTAATCACAAAAGAAACGGACCAGTAGTTTTCAAGATATTTAGAAAAGTAAAAAAAACTTTCAAGTGACATTGCAAGGAAACTGTCAATAATTATGAGATAAAACTTGGCAGATTATTAACTAGCATTATTACCAATACATAGAATATATTCATTGGCTAATAACGTCAGGAACATATTTTGTTCCCTTAAACGGGTATAGCCTTTGAAACGTAGGAACCGTGATCTTGGCTTATGCAAGTGAGCAAAATTCTAACTCAAGTTTTTAATAAGTACTTACAAAGCAGCCGATCACCAGGAGGCCTCTAATAAGAGTATTTATGCTTTTAGAAATAGCACTGAGTTGTCCTTTTTTCTTTCCTTGTAATTCTTTCTTATCAGGAACATATTCTGGCCTAAAGAGCAGAACAAAGCAAGACTATAATTTATTGAATCAGGCGTTACTTTGCGGAGGTCCATATCAACGAACTAAAACAATTTATCTACACCCATATAATAAACCCTCCATTATGCGTTCAAAAACCATAGATAATGACCAGCATTGCGACATTGGATTCTATTATGAACACTGCTGTATCAAATCAGTATCGTAATGATATTTCATACATCAGTACCACTACCATGAGTTTACAGTGACCGTACCTACCTACTTGACAGCGACGGCGTAAATTATTTGCATGGAGAATTTATTGTACAGCGCCTCTACAAAGAATTTACGCCATCGCTATAGAGTATGGTCACTGTAAACTCATGGTAGTGGTACTGAGCACCTCTACAAATAATTTACGCCGGCGCTATCGAGTACGGTCACTGTAAACTCATGGTAGTGGTACAGTACAGAGGGCCTACTCCGAAGTTTGAAAATCGAAGTTCGTATCTTACCGTCCCTCTCGCTCTCGTATTAAATAGGACAAGTGTCAGAGGGATCGACCGACACGAACTTCTAATTTCGAGTTTCGTAGTAGTCCTGCAGTACCGGTGCGGTGGCGGGGCGCGCAGAAGCAGGCGGTACGACTTTTTTTTTTATTCGACTAAATTGCAAACGAGCAAGTGGTAAAAGATCACCACCACCCATAAACATCTGCAACACTAGGGGTATTGCAGATGCGTTGCCAACCTAGAGGTCTAAGTTGGGATACCTCAAGTGCCAGTAATTTCACCGGTTGTCTTACTCTCCACGCCGAAACACAACAGTGCAAGCACTGCTGCTTCACGGCAGGATTAGCTAGCAAGATGGTAGCAATCCGGGCGGGCCTTGCACGAGGTCCTACCACCTGCCAACTTTATAGATTACGTCTTTATAGATTAATTAAAATATGTTTACATAAACAATTATTGAATAATGAAAAACTTACATTACAGACAATAAATAAATTTTACAGTTATTCTTAAATATTTTCTACCATCTACAATTAAAAGGTGGCTAAGGTATCTTTGTATTACAGTTAATGTTACATTTTCACTTTTTAGGGTACCTAGTTTAATTTAGACCCAGTGTTAATGACAATGTCCAAATTCCAATTCGATAAAAGTGAAACGTAGAACCCTGTAATATTAGGGCAGCGAGATGTTTCATTATTCATATATCTGGAAAGAACGACCCACTCACATTTAATCTACGTTGTAATTGTTAAAATGTTTAATTTAATTTAGTAACATAATGGTTGTATGCCACAAGATCCCTTTGGAATAGTTTATGGTAGAAAAAAATAAAGGCAGTCGGTGTTTGAAAGTCAACGTGTTTTATTAGGTTATGGGCGTAAATCCATATTTTTCAAGTAATTTAACCCTTAATAAGGTAGAGGCAATTTAGCAACCACATGCATTGATTTGGAAACCTTATTCTTTTAGTAATAAGTTACAATATTCATTGTAATTATTGAAAATACTAAAAGCTTTAAAAACATCCTTTGCTAGGTATGTATTCGATAGTTGCTTTTGATTCTGTGATAGTATATTCCAATAAATGGGGCCTTATAAAGGGTTAAAATAAAAAAGTGATTACAGTTGAAAATATTGTTGAATTTTCGTGTAAAAATGTCTACGAACTATATTCAAAGTGTTCCAAGGCTAAAAGGCAGAGAAAATTATGACGACTGGATTTATGCCGTTGAACATACATATTGGTGCTCGAAGGCGCCAGTTGAAGGCAGTGAAATTAAAGCAGCAGACGATCAGAAAACCAAGGCAAAGCTAATATTATTGATTGATCCTACATTGTACGTGCACATCAGGGAAACAAAGTCTTCATTCGAGTTATGAAAAAAACTAAGAAACATGTTCGACGATTCAGGTTTTTCAAGAAAAATAAGCCTACTATGACATTTAATCTCATTAAGACTAGAAAACTGTGATTCCATGACTGCATATGTGACGCAAGTGGTTGAAACTGCTCAGCGGTTACAAGGAACAGGAGTTTCAATTACAGATGAATGGATAGGATCTTTACCTATCAGCAGGATTGCCGGTAAAAATTTCGCCTATGATTATGGCTATTGAACATTCTGGAATAAAAATTACCACAGACGCAATTAAATCGAAGTTGCTTGATATGGAGGTTCAGAATACCGACACGGATTCTAGTGGCGCTGCATTCGCTGCGAACAGAACTCATCTAAGGCGACCGAGTCACCTAGCAACGGGTAGCTATGTCGTTCGAATATTTACCTTTAAGTTTGTGATTTTAATGATGTTTTATAAAAACTTCGATTATATAATATAGTGATCGTCTGATTGTGTGGTTTATTCGTTTTTGTGCAAAATTAATAAAGCAATTTATGAACCACAAACCTCAATGAAGCCAACTTTGATGAAGCGCTCGCCAAATCCACACCGTATTAATCACTATGTTTACCTATTGTTTTTTACACTAAAGAAATCATACTAAGTATTTAACACTATTTACAAGGTTTATAATTCAGATTAAAATTTATTCACACTAGTCGAGCTTCTTATTATTTAATTACATAACATACGAAGTTCGCCGAAATTCCTGCAAATCAACCGCGCTGACAGCTTTTTTTTTTGAGCCGCGCGTGGGCTGTGCGGTCAATGGTTGCAGAAGCAAACAGCCAGAACTAAAGAGGATGAGAATTCAAATCGTTTTTATTCGAAATACGTGCTTACATTTCGGCGATATTTTTAGAAGCTTTTCTTTAGCTTGCCCTGTTTGTTTATTTATTTATTGTTTGTTTGGGTCAAATTTTGGAAGCTAAATTTGACCCACTTCCAGTAGTCTGATCGACTTGAAATTTGGCACATATACTTAAGTAGTTTAGACGACAATGCAAGTACAGTCAACAAAAAGTACATTTGGCAAAAAAGCTTGTATTAAAAATGAAATTTTTAACAAAAACTTATTACAAGCATTATATTTATTTGCAATGTAATGTAACTAGGTATGTTTCTTTGGGTGAAATCTTTCAACTCAAATTTGAAGTGGATATTTTATCTTCAACCGATTGAGCTGAAATTTTACACGCATGTATAAATCCCATGACAATGCAATATTATTATAACATGGAGTTGATTTGATGATAAAGCTAGCGGGTGACCATAGGAACTCTGTGATAAACGACACGACCGCATCGAGTTTGGACTCGTTTGTCGCCTTGACGAGTATTTTGGTAACCAGGGGCATTAAGTACAGTCAGCAAAAAAAACTTATATCAGAAGAATTTTAAGAGAAACTTTTACTGAACTCTTTACGGTACCCTTCATGTACGAGTCCTACTCGCACTTGACCAAGTTTTTTTTGTTTAAGAGTGTTACATTTATTTTGTTAAGTGGGGATGTTAAAATGCTTAATTTAATTTAGTAACAAAAAATTTGGAATTGAAATAAAAAAATCAAAAAGATTTCAAAAAACAATCTCAAAATGGATGTATGTCACAAGATTTGTAATAGTTTATGGTAGAGGTAGATTTAAAATAAATAAATAAAGGCAGTTGGTGTTTGAAAGGCAACGTGATTTATTATTAATCACATTTATAAAAGGTTCGGTTTCGGCCGAAACTATAATCAGAACCGAACCTTCGGTTTCGGCAAAAAAACATGTGTCGGTCGGACACTATTTTTAATGCAACGTCAATGAATACCATCTATAACTTTCGGGAGTTCCCACGGGAATTTTGAAAAACCCCGAATAACCCGGACGTTTAGTCATAAAAGTAGTAGTCAAATTACAAAAATTCCGACTAAGCTGAAGTTTTGTGGAGACCATGGGTACACCATTAAGAATAAAGTGTCAAAAGTCCCCATTGATCCCATATTTGGTCAAAAGTTATTCGGGGTCAAAGGTCATAATTTGAGGATTTTTTTTCGATAGTGGTAAATTTTATCAAAAAGTAGTTTAGTCAAAAATTATCTATACAGCTTAAAATTATCTACAAAATGCATGGTCCTTATATTTTTTTTCTTATATTTTATTGCTGAGATTTTCGAAAAAAAAACTTAAAACTCGAACACTAACTAATAACACTACAAGTAACCGAAAAATAGCTACAATACTTGCAGTAAGAATTACATGATTTTAAGGATGATCGTCAGTTTCTGGGCAAACGGATTATTCTTAAATTGAGTTACCTTACAGTGTGAGCTAGTATCTCGGGCTTACATTCCCACATCCACATCCAGTAATATTCTTTCCGTCTCCAGAATAATACGAATAGAGTTGCTGAAAGGTAAATATATTTAGATAATTCCTTATAATTGGGGATCGAAACGAAATTAAACGCAGCAAATATTGGCACAAATTGGGTCTTTCTTTTAGATACTATCATCTAAGTATAATACCTAAATCACTGAATAAATCCCTCCAACCCTCTCCTCCTGCTTTCTTTTCTCTCATCTTAGCGGTTGTAATTTAACGCGCTATATGTATACATTACCAAAGTTTACATACTCGTAGTCGTTGTTTTCTTAAAATGTCTGATTTTCTGCGCAAGTTTCTTAATTTATTTTTCGGAAAGTTTTACAAAATATTAGAAAGCCTGTCTTCAAGACAAAATGTGTCCAGTGTCATACGGAGGTGACATGGTGTCCTGTGGAATTCACTCACATCCAAAAATGAACGAAAAATGTACGAAATTTTACGCTTAATAAAAAAAAAATGTAAGATCATCCGGGGCGAAAGCAGCTATGCGGCTAATGTAACTAATTGAAGTTTCTCTCAATGTAATGGTTTTTGTAAAAAGAGCCATCGGTTGGAGCGTAGTAAAATCCTATGACGTTGTAAAATCACTTTTTTACAAAATAAAACACAGACGGCGTTCCTAGATCGCTCACTCTTGTACCGACACAGCAAATTTTATCAGCCACCCACCATTTTTAAGCAAACGTAAGTGCTTTTGGTATATTTATTTTAAACTTGTACGTCTTCCAATTAATATTTTATAGATATAGTTACATTAACTTCAACTTTTCGGGTACATGGGGTTATTGCAACTATTTCAACAATTGCAATAGCCCCATAGTTATTGTATGAAAAATGCCATTCGCTAGTGATGTCCCGTGTCGATATGTCAATAAATGAATTCCACATATTTAAGATCTGTAATTGGTGCAAAGCCTGTAGCTTAAAAAAAATTAAGCTCAAAATTAACAAAAATAAAAAGTTATTTAAATGGTTTGAAACAGCAAACAATTCAAATTTCAATAAAATCTCAAGCTGCATAGCTAAATGATTTGAACAAACACTGAGGTCATGGGAATATCAGGTCAAAAAATGGTAAGGAAAATAAGTATGTAAAAAAAAGAATTTAATTCACAAAGATTTATCGATAAGTAGTATACCAACACCAGCCAGTATGGAAGATTGTTGCATTTATCCCATAAAAATTAAAAAAAAAACAATTTGCTGGAGACTGAGCCCTATTCTAAGCAACTATACCATCTTCGGAAAGATGTTGCGTGATTTTACGTGTAATCATATCCCCCAACCAACGTTTAGTTACTGATTACAACAATGTTATATCTAATAGTCACATTAACCTCACGGTGGGGTGAATGTAACTATTACTGCTCTCGTGGAACAATAAAATAAATTATTGTAAAATCTAAGCCTGTTTGTAGTGTAATTGAAGTTGAAACCGTTCATTGAAATGTGAGCAATTACGTATATTTATTTGTATAACCCTTCTAATTACATAGCTCATGGTAGAGAGCGGAAAAATTATTATACTGTTTTTGTTAGTTGCTTTTGCCCCAGCCTTACCCATAACCTTACTGTACTACCCGTAGTTACGAGAAAGCAGTGATCAATCTGTCACCGCCAGGAAGGATACTTTCTGGCGGCCGCTATCTATTTCACTATGAAGCAGTCGACTTTTCCAATTTCTTGTGAATCAGAAAATATGTACGAAAAATTTACATAAATTGTACGCTAGTTAAAAAAAATGTACTACCCGTAGTTACGAGAAAAGTGTACCTTCAGTTTTTAAAGCGTTTTTAGGTATACAAGGTGCCCATCGGGATTCCGACAGACTTCAACCACGAATTCCTGAGGTCAGAAGGAGTAGGTAATAACAGAGTAAATCTATGCTGGATTTTGACACGGGCGGATGGGTTGCCACTTTTAACCAGATTTTAAATATTGTTCTATTTTTATGCTTTAGAATAGATCAATTATAATTTCTACAGATGGGCTGAAATTCGTTTAACATTCGGTTTGACGTTTAAGAATGAGGGTGGTGATGGGACACAAATGCAATGAACCGATGAATAAACGAAGTGAGTGAAGTTTATTGTCCTGCGGTTTATTTTAAATCGCAGAGCTATTTTGTGGTGTTTTTTGTTAAGATTTTTTTTTGTATAAATTGTTAACAGCTTTCACTTCGTATTTAAAGTTGCGGAAATTTTCCAAAAAGTTGGAAAAGTTCTCGGAAATTTCTGAAAACTTTCATGAAGTATAGAAAATATAAATTTAAGAAACGGAAAGTTTCAATCCCCATACAAAATTGTGAGAAGTTTCCGAAATTTTCCTATATGTAAAATTTTGCAATTTCGGAAAGTTTCCTTTGGCACATCAATGCTCGTAAGTAAAGACCAATTATGGACATTCAACTCAAGCGGTCTTTACACATGTCACCATCACATCACTCGACTACTGACATCTAATAGGGTTGTAAGCCTATTTTAAGCGCTTTAGCCTCCAAACTCTTTTCTATTCAGGAGCCTAAACACTCGAATCTAATTGTCTTAATAAAAGATTTGTTAGCTGTTATTTGTTTTGTTCGTATAGACGAATACGGCATCACATTTAACCATCAGTTAACACTAATCAATGGATGGTGAAACCGCCTCTTAGTCTTACTTAAGGACAAAATAATGATATTATTAGGCTTTAACCTCGCGAGACCCTGCGTCCTAAATTAAGGACATACTCGCACGTTAAAGCAAATGTCAACTTTTACTAATTGGCATTAAGTTTCAAATTCTAGTAATCGAAATTTGACGTGGGTCTAACGAGGACAGAACAAAACTTACCCCATATTACAATGTATACAACAATTGCGTCAATGTTCTCTCTGTCAATCATATTGTTATACATCACAGATGTTTCGGAAAAAGCATAAGGAAGATATGGGCATGCCTCAATATGACGACAACGTGCACATACTCGAAACGATTTAAACGAATCGTAGAACATTTTCCCGTCTTCACTCAGACTGAAAAACATGAAAAACTCGTAAAATAACTGCTTCGGTTATGTATAGATACATACGCGTGTTTCCAGAGATAAGAGCAAGATCGATTTGTCATCCCCGACCCCTACATAGCAAATTTTATCGAAATCGTGGGAGCCAAGGGTTGCGTAGCTCACGCATCCTCTCGCTCATTTAGCGAGACCGTGGCGATCCGACGGCCCTTTTATATCCTCCGCGAACCTTCGGCGTTCGGCGAGATGTGGTTGATTAAAAATTTAAATATTGATTAATAGGACATAACTGATTGAGCCAACGTCACGTATAATTGGTTTAATAATCTTCTTGTTGTAATATATCTAAGTTTTTTAAATAACCATATCAATTTGCGTATTCTCATATTGACATACTCAGTATGAGTATACCATGAGCTGCACTGGTCCAGCATTACACCAAGATATTTCGTGGAGTTAACTCTATTGATACTCATACAGTTACATAAATAACGATCAGAAGTGCTACATGTGTTTATTTTTAGATAAAGTGTGTTATTAGGTTGTGAACTATTATATTTAGTGAAGCATAATATAGTTAGTTTTATCACAATTTAAACTTAAAACTTTATACAAGGTTTTATTCACTGAGATTCACAGTTAACCTTGCATCAGTCTGTATGGCTAAGCACTGCAGGCTCGCTGCCCTCTACTATCTCAAACGGTTGGACGTACGATTTTTTTTCAACACAATTTTGTTCGAAATTTTATGCTCTCGAATTTTGTAATAGATGTTAACATCACTGGATCTATAGAAACCGAGATAATCGCCAAAAACTGACTTTTTTGACATTTGACCTTGAATAACTTACGACATGGACACGAGATTATATGTGATTTTTGAGACAACATTTAGGACACCAAAATGAAGCTGTATACGAGTTTCCAGCTTATTATCTCTTATTCCGAAGTGAATCTCCTAATATAACCGCATTGGTATGAATACCGGTGTTTACGTTTTTTTTTAAATCTGTGTAATATTTTTTTTTATTCGACTGGATGGCAAACGAGCAAGTGGGTCTCCTGATGGTAAGATATCACCACCGCCCATAAACACCTGCAAAACAAGGGATATTGCAGATGAAATTTATTTTTTTAACAAAAGGCACTAGCCAGGAGTGTAGCCCGCAGAATTACAAATGAAGAAATGATGAGGCATTTGTACTAGTATAGTAATAAAATCATTTGTGCTTAAAACTGGTGTATTGTTAATAGTCTACTTTACCTGCTAGGTAAAACATTATGTAGAATCGCGTAGTTTTGCAGTTAGATGTAGATTATAAATTGCAAATAAATAATCGAGTATCGCAAGTAAAAAAAAAGGTAATAAAAAAATGATATACATTACTTGTAATCAGTTTTATTATAAATCTCCGGTATTAAAGCCTTTGTGCTGATAATAGCAGGAAATATTAACGAGAAAGTGTAGAATCCATAAAAAGCAAATAAGAACGCCATCTGCGGATATAACAAATATGTGATAAAAAAATATCATATTTATAAAAAATAAATAGTCGCTTGTATGACAGATCGTTACTTATTCGACCAATTTGTAAAATTTTTCAGGCAGGATAAGATTATGCTTCGTAAAGCGAAGGCAAGTTTTGAAAAAATAAGTGGCTGATTAAACCGCCGTGTGAGCTATTTAATTAATGGCAAATAATTGAAAACCAATAATTGTTTTCGTAATTTCACTCTTCGAATATACCTACACATGTACAGACCCACAATAATTTGCATGCTACTCTGTACTTAAATAGTTGTGTCATTTCATTATTGTCTCTATACACTATCTTATTTTACACTCTTTTTCTGCAAATAAATGACTCATGTCTTATGTTATGATTAAGACCAAGGTAATCAGGTGTCAACAGCCATAAACAAACAAGTTTTTACATATCTATTTTTCAATAATTTTTAATTTATTTAAAACTAAAAATCAATCAAATCTATCAAAATAAATCAATAAAAGTAAAAAATATGTATGAAAAATAAAAGGTACGTAGAAAGTGAACAATTGTTTCCACTGTTGCTATTTAATTTCCTCGCAATCTAAGTGATGAGCAGGGTAAAACTCGAGCATTAAACCCATATTCCCCTCGACGTGTCTATGCGCTATACGTGGCTATAATTATGAACGTCTTGGGTAAAATGACTCATTTCATGCTCTTGTTGTACAATCTGCTATTCACTTATAATGCTCGTAAAGTTCATGTTTATGCTGGATCCAGGCGACATAAAATGATTTTTTATGCTCTAGTGCATAAAGTAAAATCTTTGTCTAAAACCAAGGCAATCAGGTCTTAACAGCCACAAACAAAAAAGTTTCTATATATATTATATTTTTTAACATTTTTAATTTGTATAAAACTAAAAATAAATCAGTAAAACGATTTTTTTTTAATTATATTAGAATTGCATGCATGATAAAAGGTACCTAGTATATTCGTAAGAACTTGTACATGCTCGTAAACTTCGTATTTATGCTGGATCTAGGCCTATATAAAAAAAAATTTTTTTTTTATTCGACTGGATGGCAAACGAGCAAGTGGGTCTCCTGATGCATAAATATATGATTTAGTGCATAAAGTTAAATCTTCTTAACACTAGTTTACAACAAAAAATACCCACGCATAAAAGTAATGTGTATCTTTAGAATAAACCATCCTTAGTTCGATACTGAAGTAAAATAAATTAGCACGTCACATTTTGAAAATATTTGCAAATTTGCTTAGTTGGAATGCCAAATGTTAATTATTTATTCGTGACGTGATAAAAATATATGACTTAAGTTATAATGATAAGAGGATTGACACAAATCAAATTTACTATAAATGTCTATGGGTATTGAAAAAAATAATAATTTGTAAACTAGTGTAATTTGTAATTTATATTAATAAATGAACAAACTAAATGCCTCGTTTTAAGCTCTCGTTGCACAATCCAATATTAACTTTAAAAGATGCTCATAAAAAATCGGAGTCCATTTAATATATGGCCCATTTGCTGTGGAAATCCGACCATGCCCTTATTGTTTCGAAGATATGTTAAGGAAACCTAAACTACCTATGGTCTATTTCTTCTTCTTCTTCTCTTTTAAGATATGGCTTTTCTGTCCTAATTAATAGGACAATTTCGCCAGTGTCAAGGTAAACTCCCTTTAAGAGGGACGTTGTACGGTGATTGTAGTTATTGCAACTTGATAGTAAAATTCCAGAAACCACATGGAGACGACTTGCGCATTAAAAAATGCCAGACACGAGAGCAATATAGAATTTTGTAATCACTGTTCACTGTTAAGGTTAATCGCCGCATAAAACACTATCAAAATAAATTAACAACTAAAATGTATCCAAAGAAATACAGCAACACTTACACGATCACCGAAATATTCATTTATGAGGCTAAGTGGTTGGAATTTCAATAAATTTCCCAAACCAGCCCAATTATAATTCAATATCTGTAACAAAAAAAAACATTTCACTTCTCATTCTCTGGTATTTAGGTATATGCTGCATCTAGGCGACATAAAATTACTTTTTCACTTCTCATGCTCGTAAAGTTGGTGTTTATGCTGAATCTAGGCGACATAAAATCACTTTTTATGCTCTGGTGCATAAAGTAAAATCTTCGTCTACGAGCAAGGCAATCAGGTGTAAACAGCCACAAACAAAAAAAAAACTACATATTTTTTTAATTTTTAATTTATATAAAACTCAAAATAGATCAATAAAACTAAAAATGTATAATTATATTGTAATGCACGAACAATAAAAGGTACATAGTGAGTAAACAATTGTTTCCACTGTTGATATTATCATTTCCTCGCCATCGAACTGAAAAGCAGAGTGTAAAACTCTAGCATTAAATCCATTTTCCCCTTGACGTGTCTATCCACCTTCGCCGTACCGGCTTGGGTGGCTATATGAACGCCTCGGGTAAAATGGCTCGTTTTATGCTCTTGTTGTACAATCTACTATTTCACTTCTCATGCTCGTAAAGTTCGTGTTCCTGCTGGATCTAGGTGACTTACACTTTAGCAATAAATATTTATTGAATACAGCTTTTGCCCGCGACTTGGTCTACCCAGATTAGTTTAAAGTGCGCCCGCGCGAAGTGGAATTTTCGAGGACAAAACTTTCCGATGTCCTTCCCTAGGTTTGAAACTATTTCCATACCAAGTTTCATCTCAATCCGTTTAGCTTTTTAAGCGTGAAAAGATAGCATGTATAGTACAAGTACAGATATCATTCGGTACTGACTTGTCGGGCATTATATTCGGTGGGGTATTGTCCGGGAACTGCAAAGTAGGGTCCATCGTGTAAAGGGAACGCATCTAAGACCAATCTTTGTTCCAGCATACTGTAAGAAGCAAAATTAATACTTTATGTTGTTTTTTGGAATGAACTAAAAAAAGAAGAGTTAGGTACTATTTGTCTGTTAATTCTCTTATGCTAAGAATTAACGGAAAACGTACAGTTGCAGAACGTTGCAGGTGGTAGGACCTTGTGCAAGGTCCGCCCGGATTGCTACCACCATCTTGCTCGCTAATCCTGCCGTGAAGCAGCAGTGCTTGCACTGTTGTGTTTCGGCGTGGAGAGTAAGACAGCCGGTGAAATAACTGGCACTTGAGGTATTCCATCTTAGGCCTCTAGGTTGGCAACGCGTCTGCAATACCCTGGTGTTGCAGTTGTCTATGGGCGGTGGTGATCTCTTACCATCAGGAGACCCACTTGCTCGTTTGCCATCCAGTCGAATAAAAAAAAAAAAAAAACGTACGTACGTATGTAAACCAACATAGTTCTCATGATCACCAAAAGGCAGATTGTGAAGCAATTTATGCACAATTATGCTTCTTTCGAGAGTGGAAATTCGTTTCGGATGCGGATATTTCCTCCTGTAACAAATAAATTCAAGGAAATAGTAACAACGGCACTCACCATTGATTATATACCGGAACGTATTCGTATATTACAGAAGTAAAGTGTACTCACTTGTATCCATCCATTATGTATCGTTTAGATCTTAATTACAAATACCTACGCCTAAGGCTGCGTTTCAACCAGTGATAATGAGGGCTATCGTGTATGAATTCGCCGCTAGAGGCGCTAGTGTAGCGTGAGGTCTCCGAAATGTCAAAACTCATAGTTTTTAGGTGAGCTACAATGATGATCTTCCATATAAACTTTCATCCCCTATTTCACCCCCCACAGGATGAATTTTAAAAAACGCGCGAACAAATATCTATTTATCTCTTATCACGTGCCGAAATGGCAAGTTTAATAAAGATTCAACGATTTATCTTCGATAATGACGACCTTCCATATAAACTTTCATCCCCTATTTCATCCCCTCACAGGTCGAATTTTCAAAAAAGCTCAACCAAATATCGACTTATTTCTTATTAAGTGCCTAAATGCCAAGTTTCATGGTTTTATCTTCGACAGTGACGAACTTCCACCATAGAAACTTTCATCCCCTATTTTAACCCTTTAAAGCCTCTTTTTGCGATAAAAGATAGATTGTGTTCTTTCCCAAGGTCTATTCTATCTCTGTACCAAATTTCATCAAAATCAGTTTAGCGGTTTAGGCGTGAAAGCGTAACAGATAGACATACAGACAGACAGAGTTACTTTCGCATTTATAATATTATAGTATAATAGTATATATAGTATAGTATAGTATATAGTAGGATATGGAAGTATGGATGTATGGATTAGAATAATTATGTGAATATTTTGCATTAGGTACCTGAAATTAATTATGGCAATTATGCGTTATGGGGCAATGAATGTCTGTGTTTTGAGACAGTTTTGTCTTTCGGAAACTTTTGTCCTCCCTTTTTTCCGAACAAAACGGGACTACGCAACACTGGTTGCTCGATATTTTATTGTACGGTTTTAAGGTGTATTAAATATGATTTTAATCGGAACTTTGTTTTCACGCCCGAAATAACAGACATTGAAAGCCACACTTAAAAACCTCACGCAACAGTGGCGCCATCTAGAAAGACAAAAAACGATAGCCCTCATTGCGAGGATGTCTTGCGAGGAATGTATTTTTCATGAACCAATAGAAACGCTTAATTTACTTCGCCTTGCTCCACTCAGCTGTTTCCACCAGAGATGTGCTGTGCGAGGATAGGTAAATGAAGCGTTTCTATTGGTTCATGAAAAAACATTTCTCGCACATCTCTGGTGGAAACGCAGCCTTAAGATAGTCCTTAGTAATGCACGAAAAGAAATTAAAAGTTAAAAATTATTTAGTCCTTAGTAGCTTAGTACTTTTATATAGGAGAAACATGCGGTATATAAGTTTAGGTGGTAAATAGGTAGAGAGTCCTCTACTAGGAGCACTCCATCGATTATAATAATTGGAACTGGGGACGATTAATTATATCCTGCACGTGTACATTGGAAGATTATTATTATTATTACATTACATACCTTACAAGTTTGATCCATTCTTTTTCATACAATCCTGTGTAATCAATAGGTATAGGCAGGTATCCGAGTAATCGTCGTATGAATCCTTTTGGATTGACGAATTCGGTGTGAGCCTGCTCGAAATTTCGGATAACTTCAAATTTGCGTCCATATTCCTCGATTATGGATTCAGGAGCGTGGACTTTTAT